>NW_026607272.1:0-37263 GCF_029890125.1 Rhinichthys klamathensis goyatoka | reverse complement strand
TCTCTGCTATATAAGCCCAACCATTATTATTATATTATAATGTGGATTACTTGGCACATTGAATTGATCTTTTTCCTTTTTTTTTATACAAATGTGCAGGAAGGTACAAAGGAGCTGAATCTGAACAACATGCTCTCACTATCAATGGATGGGCCCGCTGTAAACTGGAAGTTTGTTGAACTCTTACAAGAGGAACACAGAGAGCAGTGTGGTGGAGCCCAACTACAAATAATTGGGAGTTGTGGCCTTCACACGATGCACAACTCGTTCAAGAACGTCTTTGCAGTGTGGCAAGTTGAGAAAGTCCTGAAAGCCCTGCACTACCTGTTTCATTGTGCACCTGCAAGGAGAGAGGACTTTGTGTTAGTGACAAAGTGTGATACATTTCCTCTGCCATTTTGCGGACATCGATGGCTGAAAACCTTCCAGCAGTGGAGCGAGCCATTGAAATTTGGCCATATATTGTCACCTATGTGGATCAGGTCAAAGCCAAAAAGCTGCCCAATCCAAGGTCATCGTCATATGACACCATCGCAGAAGCCCGGATGGATCACTTCATCTTGGCAAATTTACACTTCTTCATGAGTGTCTCAAGAAGTTTTCAGCCATTTCTCACCAAGTATCAGACAGATGCCCCGATGATTCCCTTCCTCGGCAGAGATTTGGAGGATCTAATCAGGGTAGGCCTAATGACTACTAAAAGTATATTAATGGTTTAATCATTCAAGCACCGTCATTTACAGAGGATATGAACAATAAAACAAAGTACTGAGTTTTCAGCATGATGATGTTTGTAGAAAGTATTGTAAATACTGTAATACTTTTTCTAATTTTGTTTATAATTATTATGCTTGTGCTATTCTATTTTCAGAGCCTTCTCAGACGCTTCATAAAGCGAGACGTCCAGGTTGATGTTTCCCCAGCAAAGCTGGTCAAGCTTGATGTGACAGACCAAAAGCTTTGGGTCAGTCCAAAGCAAGTGGACATTGGCATGGGAGCCACAGCTGCCCTCAAGGTAATATTTATCTTAAAATACTTTATCATTGTGCTATATGAGCTGCAAAGTCACTTGACTAGTGAAGTATTTATGTTGAGAAATAAAGAGATCAGTTTAATTGTTTTGACATCAAGCAGTTGACCTTTTAATTGGATCTGTCAAATGTTGTGTAGTGTAAGTTACACATAGGGAGAGTTTATTTGATGTTTCAGGTGATGTGACTTTTGTGCTTTTGTCAGGGAATGTCAGGCAGTCAGAGTGGTGGAAGTGAGCGTGAGGTGCTACTGTTCATGCGAGACAGCCAGAGTGCCCTGTCAAAAATTTGTCAGAACATTTTATTGAAGTGCCCCCTGAAGTACCCCTCTGTCCGAAATATGATGTGCCTGGACCCCCAAAATATGCACAAAGAACCTGACATGTGCCAGCAAAAAATTAAGGCCCTCATCATGAAATTTGTGCAGGATAAGAAGCTGTCAGGAGGAGTCACAGCGGGTAACATCTTTAGACATATCAGAAATGTGAACAATTAGCCTAGTGTTTATCAAAGGGAGTCTTATTTTAGGTATCATACTAGCCTATTATTTTGCAGTTCATTTTTGTTTTATTTTATTGGAAATACAGCCTAGTATGAGTTATAATAAATGTATGTAGGCCTAATATATGTTCTTAGACATAATAATTGAAATATAGTTAAAAATATGAGATGCATTTTCCAGAGTATAGTGAAAATAAATCTCTTGTGACAACAAAGTATAATTTTAACTAGAAAATATTACAGATGTGCTTGTCTTTATCTAAATGCAGGTGATAAGATTGCCCAACAATTTCAGAAGTTCCTCTTCAGTGAGGCCAGAGGAGAGGAATTCATGGCCTTCAGTGCATTGGATGGAAAATTGCGAGTTGACAGCTTCCTGCATAAGGCCATGAATGGATATGCAGAACTTTGGAGCTTTGTGGAAAAGCTGCTGCTTCTGTCCCATGGACAAGCTACTGTGGAGCGTGGGTTCTCCATAAATAAGGAGGTGGAGATGTGCAATATGAACGAAGACACTATAGTCTCACAGAGATTAATCTGCGACTATGTGAGGATGTGTGGTGGAGTGGTCAAAGTGCCTCTAACTAAAGAGCTGCTAAATGAGTGTGCATCTGCACGCAACCGGTACAGGATCTTCTTGGAAGATGAGAGGAAGAAAAAGGAAAAGACAAAACAGATGATCAAGAGAAAAGGGTTTGAAGATGAGCTTGAAGAGCTACGCAAGAAAAGAAGAACAATCTCAACTGTGTGTGAAACTCTAGAAAAGGATGCAGATGTCCTTGCAGAGAAGGCTGAGAATACAGCAGGGACCAAGATGGCAGAACTTATCACTAAATCCAATTCCATGAGAAAAAGATGCAAGGAAAAGAGAAGGGAGTTGGTGGACCTAGACCATGAAATTGAGAAGAGAGCAGCAGAGCTGCGCCACATGTCTTGAGGAGAATTTGGGATGTTACGAAACAAAGGGTTTCTCTCAGTAAAAGTCATGTAATAACATTTGTGTTTTCTAACAGTTATGTAGATTATTTGTCAACTTTTTGGCTTGTGAAAGGCTGTGTTGAGGACATTATTGAGCTTATTTTCAGTATTCTAAATGGTTCCTTCATACAAGGCATTGTGTTGTTTAGTGTAATCTAACTTATCTGTTACGTTGGCTCTGTTCTACATCACAAAGGAACAAAAAATAAAAAAGGTTTCAAAGAAAAGTATTTTTACTTTTTTTACTTACCGAGTTTACACATTTCACATAATTGATACCAAATGGAAAGCTTTTAAGTTTTAATTTCCATTGTAGGAGGCAATAAATTGAGTAGCCTATTCCAAAGAAATCTTGACATTTTTGGGTCTTAAATTATATTTGTTGAGGTCTTAAAAAGGTCTTAAAAAGCATTAAATTTTACTTTTAAAATGGTGCAAGAACCCTGTACAACTGCTTTGCAACCAGGCCAAAATCTTTGGCTCAGTTTAGCTAAGGGAATGTTATTGGGTATGGGAAGGAATGAAGATGTATTTCTTCAGTTTATTTTAAATTCTATATTATACTGTATTAATAGTATTTCTAGTTAGCAGAGTGCTCTTGGTAATATTGTATATCCTGTCAAAACATACAGTAGCCTAATCATTGCCATTGCATTTGTATTTTTCAAAGATGTCAGGGAAAAATGCAAAAATATTTGTTTTTCCAAACATTTTGGAGCAATTTGTTATATATTTGTAGCCTAATTTTGAAATGTAACATTAAAGAGTAGGCCTATATTTGATGTGATGAATTGCTCTGTCATTTATCAGATTTACCAATTGTTATAATTTCAATTTTTGCTGGTTAATTATGAACAATGGGTAAAATTGGGGGCGGGGCTAGGCGGGGGCGGGGCTCCATTTAGGCTCCTCCCCTAACCGCATGTGATCTCACTCCAAGCTTTTGATAAAACTTGAGAACCCTGTAGTTTGTTAAAACCACTGTTTGCATTTTGCCTTTATTTTTTACTTTACAATGAACAGAATTCTGCTATAATCCCAGACTAAGGTTGGTTACAATTTAACTTTCTGGATTGTTTTGAAATAAAGTTTTGAAAGAGTAATATAGAGTGATGTGTTTATTTCAAAGTGAATTTATTCTTTTCAGATTAAATGATTTGTCAGTTTATTTTACAGTTCTTTAAAGTAGGTAATGCAGAACCCTAATAAGAAAAACGGGTAACTCCTTTAGTGTTGTTTTACTTTGTAAAAAGGTGTTCTATCAACACCAGGATGGTGTAATACTCGACTCCTAAGGCTGAGAAGAATTCCATGATGAATGATTTTCATCTTCTTTTAAAGTGTTAGGTCGACACCAGAACAGTGTAGAATTGTAACTCTGCCAGTGTTTGCCACAAAGCTGCACCCAGCTCTGCAACAGTGTTGTTGTTCTCTGCATTGGTGGTCATATTTTACTCTTAGTGTTCATATTGTAACACTGTGTCAGTGTTGCGAGAGGAAACACTTTTGAAAGTATTGAGATTTCCAGATTTAAAATTTACTGTCCAAATCCTGAAGGAAAATGACCAGTCCTCATAAAGGTCAGAGATATTTTGACACTAGGTATTTCTCCAACCAGCTTCTGCACTGTACAATTTCCAAATTTGCAAACTTCATATAAGTGATGTTGGTCATCTAAACATGAAATCTGTATGACACACTTTATATAACACGTATAAAAAAAATGACACAAAATGTGTATAAATCCTATTGGACTTTAATTTGACTAGCATATGATTCAATATAAGAACTTTAAATGATTTGTATATGAATTTAAGTTATTTTCTACTAATACCATATACGATTGCATATGTTTGTCATGTAAAACTCATATGATTCAATATAAGAACTTTAAATGATTTGTATATGAATATCGGGTGTTTTCTACTAATACCATACACCATTGCATACTTTTGTCATGTACAACTCATATAAGACTTTTTACAGTATTCATATATGATGCAAAAATCCCCTATAAGTTGTATGTGTGCTATTTAGTATGAAAGGGGCCATAATCGGTCTGATTTTGTATAGGACATGTATTGGTCTTACATGAAACACATAAGGTAATTCTGTCCAATTTAAGTAAGGAAGATATATGGTTGCTGTATATGAACCATGCAGGTTTTTTTCATATGGGTGCTCTCTCTCTCTGTCGCTATTTCTCTCGGTCTCACGGTCGAAGTAACCATGACAACGGATAGCGTATCCTACCAAGATGGCGAATCCTTCCCACAATGCAACGCGGAGTGATACGCGTGACGTCACCTTCTCATTCTCAATCTGTCACAATTGTTGTAAATAAATAAGGATTAGATCATTAATGCATTGATATATTTGTGAGTAGTCTGGATCTATACCATCACAAAATTGACATTTTTGTAGTACATACATGCTTTGCTTTTTATGTTTTGTCTTTGTCCTGTGTTATGTTTGTCTTTAAATGTACAGTGTGCTCCCCACTTTTTCCACCACTTAACCCTATTGTTGCTGATGACAAACTTCAATAATAATGATGGCTTTAAATTCCTATAAAGGTCTTAAAATAATTCATTTAAATATTAGAAGCCTTAGGTCTAAAATAGATCTTCTAAGAGCCTGGGCAAGTCACAATAAACCTGATATCATCACAGTCTCTGAAACATGGCTATTGTGGCGTATCTAATAATGATGTTGAAATGGATGGTTACTTGTTATATAGGGTTGATAGAGGGTCAAGAGGAGGTGGAGTGGTCACTTACGTGGGCTCCAACTTGTGTTCTCAGTATTCTACCCCAAAAATTGGTCCAATTGATTTTGAATGTGTTTTTGTTGATATAATATTACATGTAAATAAATCACTTACAATAGGGAACATATACAGACCGCCCTCAGCCCCCTCTGGCTCTATGAAGAAGATATTGTCAACCCTAAGCTCCTTAGAAAAGAATAATGAATGTATAATTCTAGGTGATTTTAACAGCAATTGGCTCGACCGATCTTCAGCAGGAGACAGAGATTTAATTAGTAGTGTGAACTTATCACAACTGATTAATAAACCTACCAGAGTAAATTTACAATCATCGACATTAATAGATTGGATACTTGTAACTAACCCTGAAAGAATATTATCCTCCGGAGTCATGTCAGATTGTTTAAGTGATCACTCTGTAATATATTGTGTGTGGAAAATCAAAATGTCTAAAGCACAACCTAAAGATATAACATTCAGACAGTGTAAATATTTTGATGTGAACCTCTTTAATGAAGATATGGGCAATATTAACTGGCAACGTCTCTCGCTTATACCAACAGTTAATGATGCATGGGATTTCTTTTACAGTGAGGTTATGAACGTGATTAATAAGCACGCTCCACTTAAAACAGTTAGAGTAAAAGGGACTCGTCTTCCTTGGATTAACTCAGAACTGATTTCTCTGTTTAAGCGAAGAGATGTTGCTTGGGCCAAATTCCGCCTTACTAGAAATCAAAGCGATTGGGAAATATACAGACAATTACGTAACAGTAGTAAAACTAAAACAAGGAATGAAAAATCTGAATATTATAAAAATAGCTTAAATAGAGAGTTTAAGAATCCAAGACAATTTTGGAATAAACTTAATACTTTACTTAACCGTAATAAAATTGGGCGAATTAATCAACTGAATATCAATAATGAAATTATACAGAACCCCACAATAATTACACAAACTCTTAATGAACACTTTGTTGCAGTCTCTCAAGCTAATAAGACCCCATATTCACATGCAACTTTCAAAAATTCCCTGCCCCAAAATCTTTTTTATTTTAAACCGATTTCACCTATAGATGTTTATCAAACTATAGGAAAATTGAAGTTGAGTACTGGTGCTGGACCTGATGGAATGGAATCCAAGTTCATAAAATACGCAGCACATATCTTGATGTTCCCTCTGGCAGAATTATATAATTTATCTATAAATTCAAACTCACTTCCACCAATTTGGAAGCTGGCTAGGGTATTGCCTGTTTTCAAAGGTGGAAAACCAGATGATTTGAATAACTACAGACCTATTTCCATTATATGTACAGTTCAAAAAATATTTGAGAAATTAATTTTCATGCAATTATGCGAATTTATTGAAGAACATGGTATCTTATCATCAGCACAATCTGGATTCCGACCCAATCACTCTACTACTACAGCTCTTCTCAACTTTACAAATGATGTATATACAGCATTTGATGAAGGAAAATATACTGGAGCCATTTTTATTGATTTCTCGAAAGCGTTTGATACAGTTGATCATTATTTACTCTTAGATAAATTGTATTCGGTTGGCTTAAGCCAAAGTTCTTTACTATGGTTTAATGCCTATTTACATGGTAGGCGTCAATACGTTGCATTACAAAATACATGCTCCACTAGTTTGATTATGAGTAAAGGTGTGCCCCAAGGCTCTGTGCTGGGGCCACTCCTATTTTCTGTTTATATTAATGATATGCCCAGTATTTGTTTATCCTGTAATGTTCATCTTTATGCTGATGATACAGTCTTATATACATCGTATAACCAGAAGGACCAAGTACAAAATGCACTTCAATCGGATTTTATTATTGTTCAGAATTGGCTCAGAGAGCACAACCTTTTTCTGAATGAGAAAAAAACTTGCACTATGTTGTTTAAACTGAGACCTTCTAAAGTTAATACGAATGAATTACAAATCTGTATGATTGATGGAAGATCTCTTGTAAATGTAAATACATTTAAGTACCTGGGTCTGTGGTTGGATACTGAGCTATCATTCAAAGATCATATTGATGCTACAGTTAAGAAAGTTAAACAATGTTTGTGTCAGTTGTACTGTTCAATTGATTGCTTTACAATTGATACAAGAAAGCGTATTGCGCAGCAACTCCTATTACCCCTAATTGATTATGCAGATATTGTTTATCACACATCAAGTGTTACTTCTCTTAAAGCTCTAGATTTTTTATTTAATTCCATATGTAGATTTGTTTTAAGGTATCCATTTATGACACATCACTGCACGCTATATGAAAAATTGGACTGGCTCCAACCTAAAGAAAGAAGAATGTATCACTGGTATATGTTTATTTTTAGTTGCATTAATTATGCCAATAAATGTCCCCCTTATCTTCAACAATACTTTGTCAGACATATCTCAGCCTATCCCATACGACATTTGCTACATCCATTTTTTGCTACACCTAGAATACATCGTGAAATTGGGAGAAGAGCATTTTATTATAAAGCTCCCATGGACTGGAATAACCTCCCATTGTCATTGAAATCTACTACATCATTACACTCATTTAAATCAGCACTATTTTTACATTTAAAAACACCATGTACATGTTTTAATTGAGGATTTTATTTTATTTTCTCATTAGAATGCTGTAGTGTCATGTGAACACCCTATGAGGCCGTATTACTGTCAATGTATTCATGTAATTTATTGTATAATTTGGGGGTGGTGGTGGGTCTTGGGGGGAACATGCTGTGAATGATGTCCTGTTGAGTTTGGTCTTTATTTATTTTTATCTTTATTTTATTTTTTACATATGTTATTGTGTATTGTTATGTTTTGAGCATGTGTGGCTCTGGTTGTTATTTTCAAAAAGTGATTGAAAGGACCCCCTTGAAAATGAGATGGTACATCTCAAGGGGCTATCCAAAATAAAAGAATAAATGAGAAGCACCCCCTGTTCTGATGACGCAAGAGTTCCAACTATGGCAGCTGAGGCCGTTCTTTCTTTTTTTGAAGAATTGTCGGAGCCTGATGAAATCGGTAGACGTGTTTAATACTGCAAAATACACCCGGATGTTACAGTCTATCAAAAATGTCACAAACTATCAAAACTTACCTCCGAGAGTGTGTTATGATCTATTTGACCTTATTATTTCTATTGTGAGTATTTGGCTTATCATTATTGCTGATCAGTGTTGATATGCTATATTTTTACTATAAAACTCTTGCGACAAACATGTCTTCTAATATCTTCAATTGTTGCGTGGCTATACCAAGCTGCAGCGGACACATTTGTAAACGACTTTACTTGAACCCAATGTGCAAGCTGTCTCTTTAATACCGTTTGGTTTACATGTTGCTGACATTTTTGAAACACCCACCAAACAAGAGAAAACCTCAAACCCGGTTGCACACTGTTTCCAGGAAACATGTCGTTCAACCCGGAAACCGTAGCAAAGGTTGCGCACAGGTTTACGCATTTTGTAAATGTAAGCAACTACTAGACGCACAAACTCAGTGCTGGTGCAGTGAGACGTACATGCTCGGCCAGATTCTGCTCGAAGTCGTGCATCTTCGGATGCGGAGCCGCGTGCGCAGTTACAAAAAGTGCCGTGCACACTGCCAAGCAAAATGGGGCCTTACCCACTCAACGCGCACGACCACCCACACCGTGATGACATCATTTTTGCTGCACACACCTAAAGGTTTCAGTTGGTCAATGGCGCAGTCTATTTCAGTTGCCTCAAAATAGCAACGCGCCAACAATGGGCCTGAACACACCTCGTTTTCAGACCAGCACGCCCATGGGCTAACAAATGGGCACAGATAGGCACAAATTTGCTATTTAAACAACGTGGTGCAGGACGTGAAAATGATAACTGCGTCGGGCTGAAACTAGCAAAAAACACTTGCGGGACCGCCGGGCGCTGCATTGCAACGGGTGTTTGATAGGGCCCAAAAGTGTTGTAGTTCAGTGAGACTGAAGTAGAACAGCAACCCATGACTCCTAGTGGTCACAAAGGAAAATGGCCAGACTGTCACACTGGTAGAATATTGCCTTTGAAATGTAGAAAGTAGCCTACTGTATAGCGTCACACACAGAGCAAGATTTTAAATCTCCAATTTGTTGGAAAATAATCTTAATTTTTTTAAACAGGCTTTGTGTTCCTTTATTTGTGTTCTGTTTTACTTAATTTTTTCTCACTTTTTCCTGTATTCCATTCTTTATATTTTCAAAAGAAAAAATATATATTTTCAAAAGAAAAAATATATATATTATACAGTACGGCATCATGTCCGATGAGTTAAACATACTGAATCCAGAGTAATTAAAGTAACTATTAAACTATCAATGTTACATAAACTGTAGGTGTCCACCTATGATACTGCTGAAGTGTGATGTATATAGGCTACACTGGCATAATCTGATGACATCTTCATATCACGCTCTCTAAAATATATACATTATTTTGACTCACCATGTTCAGTGGTTTTTAAAAAAAAATTCATTATAGTGATATAATTATATTATAGTTAGGCGGTTTAGTTTGCAATTATAGTGGAGACTTATGTGCTTATCTCCACTTCGGTACTCAAGCCTACCTGTTTATTATCTTTAGGCAGGTAAACAAAGCATGTGGATATATTGGTTATGAACAGTGTCTGACAGCACTGTTAGTGGCCCTGCAATGCTATTGTGTGTGTGTGTGTGTGTGTGTGTGTGTCTGTGTGTGGTATCATTTTACTCTCCCAGGGGATCATCACATGACTGGTTAGCTTTCTGCTGATTGGAAGAGAGAACTGGAAAAGACAGGAGAGAGTTTCAAAGCTCTGAATGAAAAACACATGGAGAGAGACAGAGGAAGGGAGCGAGTGGAACAGAGAGAGAGAAAGAGATTGACTAAATCCTGCTCAGTGAAAGAGGGGGAGCACATTCACACCCTTTAGGGGACTCACAGGAAAGGAGCGAGAATCAGAAAACCAGTCAGATATCGTATTCAGTCAGTGAAAGAGAAACATGTCCAACTCAATCCTGCGAAGACATTCCAGCAAAAAGGGATTAGATAACCTCAAGAGGTGAGATGTTCTTCTTTTGTTTGTGTGTGTGTGTGTGTGTGTGTGTGTGTGTGTGTGTGTGTGTGTGTGTGTGTGTGTCCAGCCATTTGGTCAGAAATGTAGTCTTTGATCTACAGAGTCACACCAGTTGTTTTTGCCTCTAAATGGAGTATGCTGCAGTTCATTCAATCTTGTTTTATGAATCTTGACTTTTATAACCTAAATGATGATTTTTAAACTCTTATCATGCTGATAGTAAATGATCTGTTTTATCTAGAAGTGCTGGGTAGCACCAGACTGTCATTAGGACAGTTTATCAGGCAGGACAGGGGGGTCAAGAGGGGAAACACAGCGCATGAGTTCTTCTGCTGTTTATCAGTTCTTCAGTGTGTTTAGGGGGAAGGGTTAAAATTATTGTCGGTTGTTTTGCGATCTCTCTGTATTTCATAAAAATTTTATAGTCAAAGAATCCATGGATGCAGATATAGTGAGACCCAAATCATCTGGGCTTCCCAGGTGTTTTGAGGGTAGATTATTGTGTTGTTACATAGTTTTGAGTGATGTCATGAAATGAAAATGTGTCTGTCTTTGAGGAGGTGTCTGTAGTTAAAGTAAAATCTGTCCCAAAGCTGTCCTATATGGCTGCTGTTCACACGGCACATGGTGAGTCAATTCATGACATCATATGGAATGTCAATGACAGGCTTCAATAGCTTCTTTTATTACTGGAATTTTCCTCAGAGTGGTGACATCATCAGATCACCCCCTTCTCTAAATCTGCTGGATCTGCGATACAGAGCGGCCCCCACCCACTCTGCCCTAAGGACCTGGAGATCCTCTAAAGTTAAACTGTGCCGGAAAAATTGAGCCGTTTTACTACCCAGCCACTCACACTGGGTTTATTAAACAAAGGAAATAGTGCAGTTGTTATTGATGTTATAGGTTTAGGCTATATCTGCTTCAATGCTTGCTATGTTCATTTACTCACTCAGTATGATATGTTTTGTAACAGATTAAAATTTGTAAGCAGAATGTGAGTAGTTGAACAGTTTGACTAACTACTTTGTTTTTAACTATAATAGTCTAGAGATGTATGTGTTTTTCTTCCTCCGTGTGTCCATGTGTAACATAATATGATCATGGAATTAAGATTTACTGAACTACTGTTTACTTGGAGAAGGACTTTCAGAATGTTTGTTTGATAAGCTCAGTAGATAAACAGAGTTAAAATAAATACAGTTGCAATGAGAACACCTCAGTTGCTTATTTAGGACAGGTTTAAACACAATATTATCAATCAGTGCATCAGTTCCCAGAGGTGTGTGTCGTGTATAGCAGGAGAGACTTGTGATTTAATGGGTGATTGTGGAAAACTGCCTGGCAATCACACACCTCTGCACAATTATTGTAAATATTTAGTAAAAGGTGTTGTTCCCGTTGTTTTGTTTAGTTCCTGTAATGTCAGCCCCCATAAAGGAAGCCAGTGAGCCATTTCCTGTCAGTGTGAACCCTGCACTTCCTGTCCATGTTTAACTTACTTCCTGTCCATCTCAGACCATACCTTCTGTCAGATGACCCCTATCGTTGTCATAGTAATGATGATGCGCTTGTTCTGAAGATATATACATATCAGCTTCTGTTTACAACACAAATGCAGCATTCTTGATTTAGTTATCGTAATTATGTTTTAAAAACATAGTAATTGTGAATGTTATTATTATTCATTTGTCATTATTTGTTCCATTGTCTTTGTGTATACAGGATCACTGTGCAGCGCAGTCTGGAGGATGCAGAAGAAATTGAGAGAGAACAACGACGGCGTGCAAGAGCCAGTACCTCTACTGAGGCTTCTCAAGCTACTGCACAGACTCTGGACAACCAGTTAGTTTCAAAAACCTAAAAGCATACTCCAGTCTTCATCAAATACTTAAAAGAAACTGTGTTGTGTGTATTTGTTTTGTTTCCATGGAATCCCAACCCCCAGATTGTGGCTCAAGCCAACTTTCTCGGTCTTAGTCATTGTGTTGTGTTAATCTGTTTGTGAGTTTGTATGTGTATATGTGACAAGACCACACCTGTTCTTCTGATTCAGTCTTTTATTCTATTCTATTCTATTCTATTCTATTCTATTCTATTCTATTCTAAACAGACTCAACTGTTGTAAGTAGACTAGTTCTTCTATTGGTAACTTAGTGAGAGACAATTCTGAAAATGTTTCACTGTTTGTTAGGGGTCAGAATGATGTGGTTTCAAACTCTCCTCCATCCTCTTTGGAAGAGGACGAAGGCTTCAGTGATTGGACACTTCTGAGCAGGCGCAAAGAGGAACAAATGGAACATAAAGATGTAAAGAAACATCTCAACGGCTCTCGTCCCTCAAAACTCCAGCTCTGTTCCAGCTCTGCTCAACATAGTAAACTGCATGATTTAAACGTGTTTGACAGCACCCCATTTATACAGACTCGACCCCCCTTTTCAAATCAGCAAAACCTGGATGAGGATGGTAATGATGAAGACTGGGGTGGCAGAGAGCAGGAAAGAATGGCTAATATTAAGGCAGCAGAGAGGGAGGAGGGAGAGATCAGACGGTGGTGTGCCGAGGAGGAGGATCCGAGAAGGATGAAAGGTCATGAATCATCTTTCTGGAAGAAACAAAATCAGAGCTGTAATATAGATGAGAAGGTACAATATTTAAGAAGACATTTAACCTCAACTCAGTCATGCATCAAAATCAGTCTTTCAAAGGTGCCTACTGTAAGTACTTCATGCAGCGAACATACAAACTTCTGAATCTTTTTTTTTTCACAGAGAGAAAAAAAGGTAGAGATGAAGATATCCTACACCTCCACAGTCCTCCTCCAACAGAATGGGAGACAGTACAGCACAAATGGACAAGAGGGGAGGAGAATAAATGACAGGTACAGGCGTAGACAGGCACACACTTCACAACAATACAGCTCAGTTTGTAAAATTATTTTCATTCATGCCATTATTTTCAGAGCTTCAAACACATGAATGTATTTATAGGTCATTCTTGTTATGCAGCACTTCTTCAGCTTTTAAAGCTAAAGTTTCCAGGATGGAAACAAATATCTAGGGCTGGTTACATAAAATGCGTAGACAAGTCTTATAAGTTAATCATCTAATTTTTTCATTAAAGACTTGTCAGAACTTTAAGTCAGTTAATTAAAAAAAGACACAGTCTTAACATTGTGGGTGTGTTTATGCAAGTAGCCACTTAAGCTAACTTTTGCTCATTGAGGGGTTGAGAGTTAGTTTACATGAGGGTGTCAACTTGAAGTTAACTTTAATCATTTTTAAATTGAGCTCTAAATGACATTTTGGGACGAGCTTGTTCATCTAATCCTGTCAATCACAATTTTAAAGCAATTTGTGACTGCTTACCTCACTCGTCACTCCCGTGACTGTTATGAAAAATCATCTGACATGCTATATGGAGACATAGCTATGCAGGAGAACAGTTTGAGAACAGTGTGCCAATGATTGGGCAGCAATCTGTGTTGAGAAATGACATGATAAAATCACAAGTTTCACAACTTCCCCAGAACTAATGTCCTTCCTGAGTACAGCGCTTTTAATCTTACTCAGAGAAGTGAAGATAGAGAGTAACATGGACACAGTCGATTCAACAGCTCTCAGCAGTCCAGAGAGGTAAAAACTCAAATAAATGCATTTTAGGTAGAATACTTTTTTCATGAATCATTTCCCTTTTTCAATCTTGTTGTATTTAGTGTGACGGAGGAAGTGTTTGTGAATAACAGTGAAGAGAACCAGCAGCACAGAGAAACAGAGGATCAGACTCATGAGGAGGTGCGGAGGATGATGAGAGAGGAGGAGAGAGAGAGGAAGAGGAGGGATGTGATGGAGAAGTTAAAGAGGTTGAGTATATCCAGCGGAGATCCAGAGGAGCCTTTCAGTCCCCTCAGCCCCAGGAGCCCCTCCTACATGGTATGACATCATCACCATCAGACACCTCACACCTCAAAATGACATTATAATTAAAGATTTGTTACATATATGAGCACACATGCTTGTTAAATAGTATTCAAATTAAAGGTAGGGCAGGTCGTTTTTGGTCTAAAAAACTTTTTCCCAAATTTGTTTAAACTTTCTATATATATCAATGCATAATTAAAATGTAAGTACTCTAATAAAAAGAGTATAAAAATCGAGTGACTCTAGACCGTTTAATCTGCACTAAACACAGCTCATTATTTCCTTTGGGACGAAACAATGGATTGGCTTAGGCGACTGTCACTCTCTCGCAACCATGGCAACACCCCCGCTGCTACATGCGCTGCCCACATGCGCGCACTCCTTTGACTCGAGGAGGGTAAGAGACTAGTAAGAGACACAATTACATGCAAAACACGGCGTATATGTTAGGAATCTTACACGAAATTCACCTTCATCACAGTGTAACTGATTGTAATGGGAAAACGTGTATCAATGCAACCTGTTTTTAGCTTTGCTTTATGTTACTAGCTCGTTAACGAATCAAACTCAATATATTTTAAACTTTACCAGTATCGATATGCTAGCTTGATAGTGAGTACCAACAGCCATGTTAGTTGTTTATATTCATAATGATAAAGTTAGGTATTTTATTACATGTGAGTCTGACATGATGTCACTACATGCACTGCTCCTCTCCGCTGGGCGCTGGTAAGCGCGTCCTCCAGCTGTGAGCTGTCGGCATCGCGCGTTCATGTGTTTTGGGGGCGTGGTTTTGGAAGGAGCCCAGAATGGAGGGGGTGGAAGTGAATGGAGATAAGTAGCTGTGTTTATTACAGCCCTGAGAGGACTACAGACACTCGATTTTTATACTCTCTTTTCCAGAGTACTTACATTTTAATTATGCATTGATATATATAGAAAGTTTAAACAAATTTGGCAAAAAGTTTTTAAAAAAAATCCTACCTACAATACCTTTAACATTAACACAGTTTTTTAATTGCTGATGACCTGGCATCATTATTTAAATCACATTATACCATGGTCTGGGTGAATACTCGATTCTGATTGGCTGCAGGGTGTCCATTAAAAAGTGATAGAGGACACCTAGTAAAGGAGTTCTGGTGTAACCAGGGAAACCAAGTTATTGTTTGTAAAAACTTTAGATTTCAGTTGTAAAACTAATTAAAATATAAACTAATGTTTTAAAAATGTGTTATTTGGCAAGTGACCATGGTATAAGCGGGTTAATGCCCTTCGAGGTGTCCATTGTATTAATGGACTTCGGCGGAGTCAAACCAAGAACGACGTGCTAAGTGAGCTCAACTGTATGAAGTTCAGTGAACTTCTGAACTGTATGAATGGCGTTCGTGGTTTGATTAGTCGAGACTGTTTTCCAAAGATGGCTCCTGTCTGTATACACGAAGTGGACTGTCTTTATCTTTATCTTCTTATTAAACGGTCTGTACACTTACAAAGTTCTCAATGCTTCGTTTTGCATGTTGGGACCCTCATTATGTTACTGTGTTCGTGTGGGGCTATTTTGAGCCTTGTTAGTGGTATAAACTAGCGATTTCTTTTTACTTATTAAATGCCCTCATTACTAGCGTTATACGCTAAACAGTTTTTAGAGATAAAACTCTTTACATTCGATTATCATGAAAACAAATCTCAGAGAACGGTTGACTAGGTACCAATGTTTTATTAGACCAAAGGTTCATTTTGCGCCAGAGTTCTCCTTTAATACCTGACAAGTCCGCTGCGCGTCAGACGGTTCACGCCTCGCCGTCGTCCATTAATACCTGACAATGGACACCTCGTCGGGCATTAACCCTTACATGTTTACCTACAAAACAAATGAAAACATCTGGAATGATTAGTTTTATTGAGTGTCAATGATGTATACATTAATGCTTTTTGCATGTGTTGGTCTGAGTTAGGGCTGTCCTGCAGAGTTTAGCTTCTACCCTTATTACAGTTTTTTTTCTAATTGCTTACACACAATTTCTGAAACTATGGCTTAATTCCTTGAAACTCTACACACAAAACAGACAATCAACGTGCAAAACATCAGATATCTCTTGCAAAAGCAAACACTTAATTCAAAACTATTTTAACTCTTCCAAAAATTGTGTTTTTGCGTAGTAACTCTACACACAAACATCAAATGATCAACCACATACACGCCAAACTGCACACAGATGTTAAAAATGTAAAACATTACTATATTGTGTCTTTTGCTTGTTCAGTGTGCAGTGCAGTTACAGGAGTTTGTCACACGTACATGTATGTGCACAAATACACTGTATATACAGTATGTATGCACAACTGATGAATTTTACTGAACTGAATCATCAGTAAATGAATGTGGCATTTAAATGGCAGTGTTTCCCAAATAAAACAAAAGAGCTGTTAGTTTTGAATGATATATGTAATGTGTTTAGAGTTTTGCAAAAAGTTTGTTTTACAATAGCAAACTGAGTGTAAAGCGTATAGTGAGCTTGTAGTTTTGCAGACTTGGTCTGAAGATTTGGTACACGAGTGAATGGTGTCACTGAGTGAGCCTCAAGTTCCACTTTTAGTGTCTAAGCAATTTGAAAAAACTGTAAACACACCTTAATCAGCGAATCAGGGTCTTCAGGACAAAGACTGTATATATAACAAGATGTTTCACTCAGATTATTATGAATGGGAGAAACATGCAATATGGCTAAATCCGCCTTTTGAGTAAAAAAGCCAACTGGGTTACAAATCACTGAGGCTACAAGGAAGGCTTAATGCACAGATCTGGGCCCGGTTCCCCAAAACGTTCTTATCGCTAAGTAGTTCTTAACCTATTCCTTAACCTCTCTCTTAACCTTATGGCTCGATTCCCGACACGTTCGTACACTAAGTATATCTTCTGTAAGTCACACTTTCGTAAGGTTGGTCTGGACCATTCGTAAGCTCTCTCTTAGCGTTGTTTGAGCTCAAGACGCTAGTCGCCGCCACTGTGCAGCAGTCTTTAGAAATCAGCGCAGCGCAGTACAAGTCAAACTATGGCATGTTGACAATGTTGTGTCTCAACGATGATTTTATATTTTATGGACATTTTAAGACTAATAATAAAATAGGTTCGCAATGGAAACAGGCCTATTTAAGAAGTTGACTTTATTTGGTATCAGAACTAATATGGTGGTAATTAGCCGAGGCTATTTCGTAATGTCATTAAAGAGTTTAAATTGGCAATCACTTTTGATAGGCTAATTAAAATCTGGCAAACAATTTGGCTCTAAATGGCTAAGATCTATAAATGGGTAAGCATGGTGGTGTCTAGTAACTGACCAACTACCGGTATGTCACATTTTTTCAAAACTCTACACACAATTCCCAAAACTTCACACACAAAATGCAAAATGCCTCACATCTCCTTCAAAAATGTCATAAACACATGTAAGAATGAAACATTTGCATCAAATGGCAAACATTTATTTCATAATAGTGCATTTTTGGATATACCTTGTAAACATTGTTTTTCTAAATCTAAAGCTCTTTGGTCATTCTTACACTTATATCTACATTTCAATACAATGTTCTACAGTGAAAGTAATCTTCTGAGAGGGGTAACAAGTACACTGTAATCACCAATGCAATGTAGAAACAGAAAATATTTATTAGGCCAAACATTACTGTTGTATACAGTAGCATACAACAAAACCATAAACATATGTAAACCAAAAGTATATTCTTTAGAATACAGTAAAGAACACAATTGAGTGTGGGGGGTCTCTGTGTTGGCATCCATTGTTCAAACAGGTAATCTGACCTTTGACCTATCATAGGCTTATACTACAGTAAAGCAGTGATTGGTTAGTGATCAGTAAAGCAATTAGTGTTTGCACATATGAGGAGTGTGTGTGTGACCTGGTGAATAAGTGTAGCATTTCGATTGGTTGTGTTTGGAAAAGGAAAGCAAGTAAATTCCTGCTAGATTTTTGTGTTTTAGGTAGAGAATTGTATGTAGTGTTTTGAAAAAGTGTTTTATGCAATTGAAAACTGAGTCAAAGGCTGAGAAATAGCTTATGGTTTTGTAGATTTGGTGTGTAGGTTTGCACTTTGAGTGAGAGGTTTCAGGGTCGGAGTGGGACTCATTTTCAGCCCTGCAGTTTCATGCCTTAGACCGGCCCACTTTAGTTCCCGACTGTCTATATTAAAATAATGTAATTAAAACCTCAGTATGTAAGTCTGCAATTGTGCACTCTTCTGTACAGCCTTGTAATTCATTGTATTTTTCAAAAATATAATTTTCTATTCAGTGCAAAAGCCGTACACAGGGTTTTATAAATACAGAGGTCCCAAAAGTGATCTTGCTAGGGGGTTCGGGGGCATATTATTTTTCCACTGTAATTGTCAAAGAACTTAGGCTATGTATATCTGTGTTAAATAGGAATCCATTGCAATAAAGTCATTCTCATTCTGGCCACAGTATGCAATAGGCTATTGCTCTCCTCTCTTATCTCCCAATCCTTCTCTTGTTCTTCTTCTCTCAGTCTCTTTATCTTTACCTGTAAATATCCCCTTCCCGAAGCTGAGCTTTGATTGATACAGTCTTTGCAAACTGATTATTTATGTCGTCGTTTAAAACTTCTATCGTAAAACAGCTGTTTAGTTTTGCCACGTACATCTTATCTCCTGAAGCGTCGCGTTGGGATTTGCGCGCGGCTCGCGCTTCTGTGAACATAAATCCTGCTTTGATCGGTCAGTCACCTCAAACATTTTGACATATCACAATTTGATAATTTAATTAATAGTCTATATTTTACTGATAACTTAAACTATGTTAAAATAAATGTTACTGGAATAATTTGAGGAATGTTTCATTTGCATAGAACGTGTTGTCTTTCTTAACGCCGTAATGCACTTTCGCGTGAAGTGCAAAATCGATTCCTGAGCAATCGATGCCAACTAATTCAGCACCTTCACTTGGGACAGCGCCTTTGTAACGTCGAAGGTAAGAGGCAGCGTCTTAAGAAGCTTCCTAAGGGACACTTCGGGGAACACACTTAGGAACACACTTAGATATATCTTTCGAGTCTTCTTAGCGCGCTAAGAGTGAGCGTTATCGGGGAACCGGGCCCTGATCCTTTGACCATATAAAAAATGTTTGTCCTCCAGTTTATATTCACTTATTCACAAAACGTATATCTATGTATAAAAGAATCCCTGCCCAAACAAGAATGATTCGGTTGGTGATCGGGGTTGACCCTCAGGTTTTGAATGGCAGTATATAACAATTATTTATATAATTCACGTTGGGTAGTTCTTTGACTTTAATGCACACCTGACCAGATGTGATTATCCTGCTTATGATCACTTGCAAGCAAGGTCGAGGTAAAGCTGTCATTGATGTTTGCACCACAAAATTTGAATGAATGTACACTCACCTAAAGGATTATTAGGAACACCATACTAATACTGTGTTTGACCCCCTTTCGCCTTCAGAACTGCCTTAATTCTACGTGGCATTGATTCAACAAGGTGCTGAAAGCATTCTTTAGAAATGTTGGCCCATATTGATAGGATAGCATCTTGCAGTTGATGGAGATTTGTGGGATGCACATCCAGGGCACGAAGCTCCCATTCCACCACATCCCAAAGATGCTCTATTGGGTTGAGATCTGGTGACTGTGGGGGCCATTTTAGTACAGTGAACTCATTGTCATGGTCAAGAAACCAATTTGAAATGATTCGAGCTTTGTGACATGGTGCATTATCCTGCTGGAAGTAGCCATCAGAGGATGGGTACATGGTGGCCATAAAGGGATGGACATGGTCAGAAACAATGCTCAGGTAGGCCGTGGCATTTAAACGATGCCCAATTGGCACTAAGGGGCCTAAAGTGTGCCAAGAAAACATCCCCCACACCATTACACCACCACCACCAGCCTGCACAGTGGTAACAAGGCATGATGGATCCATGTTCTCATTCTGTTTACGCCAAATTCTGACTCTACCATCTGAATATCTCAACAGAAATCGAGACTCATCAGACCAGGCAACATTTTTCCAGTCTTCAACTGTCCAATTTTGGTGAGCTCTTGCAAATTGTAGCCTCTTTTTCCTATTTGTAGTGGAGATGAGTGGTACCCGGTGGGGTCTTCTGCTGTTGTAGCCCATCCTCCTCAAGGTTGTGTGTGTTGTGGCTTCACAAATGCTTTGCTGCATACCTCGGTTGTAACGAGTGGTTATTTCAGTCAAAGTTGCTCTTCTATCAGCTTGAATCATTCGGCCCATTCTCCTCTGACCTCTAGCCATCAACAAGGCATTTTCGCCCACAGGACTGCCGCATACTGGATGTTTTTCCCTTTTCACACCGTTCTTTGTAAACCCTAGAAATGGTTGTGCGTGAAAATCCCAGTAACTGAGCAGATTGTGAAATACTCAGACCGGCCCGTCTGGCACCAACAACCATGCCACGCTCAAAATTGCTTAAATCACCTTTCTTTCCCATTCTGACATTCAGTTTGGAGTTCAGGAGATTGTCTTGACCAGGACCACACCCCTAAATGCATTGAAGCAACTGCCATGTGATTGGTTGATTAGATAATTGCATTAATGAGAAATTGAACAGGTGTTCCTAATAATCCTTTAGGTGAGTGTATAAAAATAACAGTAGTTCTCGTTAGTTATTTTAATATCTGTTAGAATATCTGTGAAATAAACAAGTGAAATAAAGTAGCGTGATAAGATTACATTTATTTAAATAAATTTGAGAAAGAGATGTGCATGTGAATTGAGTCTGTCCAGCATCTCTATAGCTGTGAGTTTAATTACTTCAAAACAGCTACATTATCACCTCTTTGCTGAAAAATATAACGAAGCTTTCAGTAGCATAGCTATTTTATTTATAAAATGAATGAGGCAGTGGCTGAAAATAAGTTTCTGTGCTCCTGAATGTTTCTGTGTGCATGTGCAATCTCTTACCTATAATATATAAAGCCTAAATAAAAGAAGCTCTGAGACTTTTTGCACATCTGATTCATAATACAACCTACAGAGAAGTTATCTTTGTGGGTAAATGTGTTTTCCTCACCTTGTGGTGGGTTGGAATTCCAATGGTAAACAGATATATGTGTTTATATGTATGTTAGATGACCATATATCAGATATGGGTCTGTTTTAAACCCACATTTGGAAGTGGCTAAGAACAAATGCAAAAAAATTGTATCTCGTATACATTTTTTAGTTTACATGTGTGCAACAATGTCCAATTCTTGTCAGATGTGAGCAAAACATCTGATTTTTGTGCCAGTGTAAGTGCAGACATTGAACCTGAACAGAACAGGAACAGAACAAAACTGCACATGCGCATTGGCTGGACCAACTGGAAATATAGGTTTTAAATGCTATTTGAGCATAAGAAACAAAGTTTATGGGACAGTTCGTGTCCATTATTTTTATTTTTTTGCTGATTTGAAATATTTTATTTAAATGTGAGTTTTGCCAGCAATTTTTTTTATTCTTGCATGCCTGAAAATATGATGCAAATATGGCAAATATATGAAAGAGACTAAATGATTATTATAAACTTCTAGTCAAGTTAGTTGGAGCTAAAGTCTGCAGTAATGTGGCCCACTATGAACAAGATTGGACACTCTGCAGAGACTGGGTGATCTTGTTTGTGTCTTCATGTGGGGACAAATGTCTCAAATGATAATAAACCTGAAAAACCTATAGGGACCTTTTATGAGGAAATACCTTGATGAGGAAAACATGTTTCTAAAGGGAATACAAAAATTGGTTAATTGGTTTGTTATACAATTATACAGTTGTTGTTTTTACAGTAGGCTACTTTTTTTGCTATAGCCTACAATTTGGTGGTGTTTGCAGTACAGAAATGGCTCTGTTGTGGCTTTTTCTTACCAACAAACATCATCACTGAGTAAGAGACACTCTGAATCCAATTTAATAGTTTATAAAGTATTTATTCTCTTGCAAGAGAGATCTTCGTCACCAATACACATTCGTGAGTCAGTGAGGAGAGATAAAGAGAAGCAGTGTCTGTCTTTTTTATATCTTGTGTCCTCCAAGGCCTTATTTCTGCGCTCCCCTCTCAGGAGAGATATACTTTGTTTTTCCCTATTTCTCCCTGGCCCTGAGAGGTAAATGCCCCCTTAACCCTTTAGGCTATAACAAATGCACTCAAGATGACCCCTTGACCACCTGCTTTTCCTTACCTACACTGACTCCCAACCACAGTAAATTATCACCCAAAGGCCCCCTCTCACTACATTCGTGAGAACAGATGAGGCCATCATTAGGAATCACTGAAATCAGAGTAATAATAGAAAAATTCCATAACAGCTCAAATCACCTTTCTGAATAACAGATAATGGTTTGATATTGGGAGGTCCTCTGCCTGATATAAAACATGGCATACTACAAAACATGTGTTTGTGCATTGTGCTCAGTGGTTTTTTCACTCTGTAATTATATCTGGTATCTTCCATGTGCTTTTTTCGTGACTCTGATATCTTCCATGTGCTGTGTGTGGTTCTGATATTTTCTTTGCAATGGTGTGGGTTGAGGGATAAAGATGACAGAACATGAAGCATCTGCTTTACATTGCTGAGGTGCTTTGTATGTGTGTGCTGTCTTGCTTGCTGGTTTCAGGCTGAGGGTGAGGAGTGGCAATCAGAAGGTACAAGCTCGGTGAGTTGCTTATATGTGCATGTGCATGATAGTATCGAATTGTACGATAGACTGTTTGTGTGTGTCTGCTAGTACTGTGCACCTTACACTTGCTTTATAAAGCTGTGGTTATAATTGCTTTGCATTTGTTCCGTTTATGTCCACGCTCATATTCCCTTCCATCTTCCTTTTACAATGTTCTGAAAAAATAATATCCTGATAAAGTTTAGCATTTAGTGAACCATTTTTTTTAATGTATGAACATTTATGATGACCTCTGTCATGATATTGAAAAACAACTTGATGATCAACTCAGTCTGCTTTTATTGAACATGCGCAGTTTTAGCAAAATCTCACAGTCGTCTCCAACCCCGCCCCTGTTGCCCAGCAACGCTGGAACCTGAGGCTAACAGTCAATCACTTGTACACATATCACCACAACCTCAGTGCCCCAAATATATCCATGTGTATGACTTATTTTAAAGGCAACAGATCAGTTCTTAAAAGCACAGGCACATAAGCTGATGACATTTTAAAAACACAGGAAATGGGTGGCAGGAAGACATTTTGTGAACGAATGTATCCTATACTGTTGGGCAAAACTAAACCTTTTTGTGGAAGAAAGAAAGTGCAACCAACTACAAGGATTTACAGGGTCAACAAAGCCAGATACAAAGCCTCCAGCAATGAAATTATGAAATAAATCTGCTTACAACATCAATCGGTTAAACTGCTTTTCAGTATTGGCTCAAAATCTTGACAGAGTATGACTTTACTTTATGCAATCATTATCTGTTACCCAATTAAGTTGCACTGCTTTTCACTTTTTCCCTTTTGCCTGGAAACATTGCACACAATATTGCCATAAATGTTTTCATGCTTATGACTGTAAGAATTCACACATTTTTATGAATCCATTTACAAATAAATGTTGCTTTACTGTTTAATCTACAGATTACTGAGAGGACTGAGTCTCTAAACCGCTCCATTAAAAAAAAGTAAGTAGACTTCAGAAACACACATACAGATTGAGATCAAGTTGAGACAAGTGATTTATTGTAGGACTGTAACAAAAAAACAAACAAACAACAAAAAATTCCCCTCATAGTATGGAGTGTGAGAAGCAGCAGGGGCAGGATTGATTTCTGTGCTGTGGTATGACATCATGGGTTCATCAGTATTGTCTGTTTTATCTAAACATGACACTTGAATGATTAATTCATGAAAGAACAGCTGTTTGAAACATGGTTCGCCTTTCATGCAGACATGACATGACACGTTTCTCTCTATGTATCTTTCTTCTATTCACTAAACAGGAAAAGATGAAGGATTGTTTAGTGTTTTTTTGTTTTTTTTACATGCATCTCAAAAGCCCGGCTATTCTTTTCCACATTGTTTTGTCTTGGCATGAAGTATAAACAATATACTTCACAGTGCTTTTGTTTGTATTTTACACTACTTTATGAGTCATGGTCCTCTTCATGTCACTGCTTGTTCTGAGAGCATCGGTTTCTTGGAAAACAGTGGTGCTTTAGGTAATATTTCATCTGTTTGTGAAAACAGGAACAGCATAAAGAAGACACAGCCTCCCACGATCATCTCAAAGTTAGATGGCAGATTGGAGCAGTACAACCATGCCATTGAGGTGAATTACCTTCACATGTGCTTGTATAATGTCAATTTCATAGTTAGGCTTTTTGCATATTCCTGTAAACACACCTGCACAGCTATTCTGCTGCTTTTGCATTAATTTCTTTAAACATGCAGCTCTTCTTCCCACACCCAGTGCTTACGTAAACCTGCTCTGATGTTTACCACTCTGATCTCACTGCTGGGGTGCATTCAGACACTCTGCATGCCCAGGCACCTCTTCTATTAGTCATACTGACTCAAACTATTGTGTTCTTAGCCCGTCCTCTGTTTTCCTGCCATCTAACTGTCAGGAAGTGTGTGTATAATGGATCCAGGTGTTACGCAGGTGTTTTATCACATAGTCTCTGCTGTGAATTAGATATATAATATTTCCGGTCATATTGTGTGTTTTTGTGCGTGTGCAGGAGTGCTATAAAGAGGGGAACGTAGTCAAGCTAGTGGATGTCCCAACATCACCAGAGCCTGTATCTGCTCGGAAGACCCTGTTTGAGGCGGGTGAAGCCTGGAATCAGAATTCAGCAAGGGCCGTGTCCTCTAAGGTTCATATGGTCGTGTTTATCAATAAATTATTTATGTCTGTTAAATAGTTCACCCAAAAAATGGAAATTCTGTCACAATTTTCTCACCCAAAATGTCTCAGTGTTCTTTCTTTCTTTCTTTCTTTCTTTCTTTCTTTCTTTCTTTCTTTCTTTCTTTCTTTCTTTCTTTCTTTCTTTCTTTCTTTCTTTCTTTCTTTCTTTCTTTCTTTCTTTCTTTCTTTCTTTCTCTCTCACCTTCTTTCTCACCATACAATGAAAGTCACTAGGGATCAGTGTTGTTTTAGACCCCTCTGACTGTCATTGTATGGACAAAAATATATTTTTTATTTATGTTCCACAAAAGACTCATACAGGTTTAGAACAACAATATGAGAGTAAATAATGACAGAATTGTCATTTTCTGTGAGAAGTGCCAGTACGCAAAAAAAAAAAGTGATGGTAAGCTACTGATTAAAATATAGAAGCCTACTGCGTAATTCCACGTGTTTCCTTCAGTTACAGCACATTGAGCTCTCTCGGCCACCGTAGGTTTGACACTAAAAAGTCAGTGAGTGAGTAAATGAAAGAATAAATGATGACATGTTACTCTGATTCAGGATGCGGAGGGAATGAATGTGGGCGTGACAGATCTTATTAACCAATGGGTGAAAGGAAACTCTGATGTCAACACCAAGAGCCCTTCCTCCAAAGCAGCTGTAAGTTTATATGGGTCTCTGAATGTTAATCGCATAGTTTCTTTCCTGAATCCTACTAACAGTTAATTTCCTTCTGAATCCTTTGTATCCTCTATGTTCTTTTTCTTCAACTTTAGTTCTCTTCTTTCCACTTTTTCTTGTGTCTGCTGTTCTTCTCATCTTTTCCAATAAGGTAAACAATTCCTATCTCTCTTTTTCTCCATGAGTGAGTGGATTTAGGTGGTTTCTCACTCTTTCAAAATGTCAATGGGGTCCACTGGGTTAAAGTCCAATGGCAATAAACTATTGTGGAAGAGTTTTAGAAGATTTTAAAATATCTGATGTCTGCTTTGTTTTTGGGACTTTTTGTTTTTGGACTGCTGCTGTGTATGTATATGTGTTTTCTGGATATAAATCTATAGAAAATATAAAAGATTTTGTATGGTTAAAGTTCATGCTGTGGCAGGTCATGTGATGGGAGAGATACATGAATAGCCTGTTGTTCAATGACGCCATCTAGTGGTTTAGGCCTGAACCAAGGTAAAAAAAAAAAAAAAACATTAATCCTAACTATGACATTTATTATCTTTCTTTGTGTGTGTTAGTGTCAGGATGTTAAGGCTGGTGAGGTGCGTAACATAAAATCCATGTGGGAGAATCTGGGAGACAACTTGTCACAGGATAAATCATGCGCAAAGGTACATCAAAACTCCTTGTGGCACTAAACCATGATCAACCCTACAGAAACCTTCTTCTAAACTGCTGTTAGGTTAAGGTTAGGTTAATTGTTCAAAAACAACCCATAAACAACAATCAGCATCAGTTCTTATAATTATCATTTGAGTTTGACTGTTCACATTGAGCACAGGCTCATTATTGCAGTGTTATTTTAGATGTACTTAAGTCCCCTTCACTTGGTTTTATAGGTTTAAAGGTTGTAATTTGATCTTTACCTTTTCAGGGATCATCTGGAAAAAGGTACAAATTTGTTGTGAGTGGGCATGGAAAGTACGAGAAGGTCTTCATTGATAATGACACAAACTAAGGATCAAGTAAGAAATTTAATTTCTTTATTAAATTTTTTTATTCAAAATAACAAAATATAAATTCAGCATGTTTATTACTACACAGACATAATTCATGCTTTACTAGAGTAACTAAAGTATGATAATGTGCTGTACAATAGCTTGGTTGTATACCGCTGGTTATCTACAGAAACAAACACACTAATATTAAAATACCTTCTGGGTGTACACGGTAGAGTGTGTGTATGATGATTAATTGTTATAGTATATAGTATATTGTTATTGTTATAGTATTATAGTAGTTTCTCACTATTATAAATCATGACAATATATGTGATGGTTCCATTCGTAGTGTTTATTTAGGAAATATTTAGCCAGTTCTTTTTTGCAACAGAGATCCCTGAAGTACAAGGGCTGCCAAAAGTATCATCTTATAAAGTGTCTTCTTCCTTGGAGCTCTGGGTAGTATTCAGTAAATGTCACATGCCTGCTGTCTCACCTATCAGTCTAATGATTATTTGTGACACTGAACTACAAATGAATCCATAAGCATGAAATCACTTGCAACATTTCACTAGAAATGTGTCAGTAAGAAAACATCCAAAACTCAAATGGTTTTAACTTGAAAGAAAAGTAAAAATGAACACATCTGAAACTAGTTTTTAGGGTCTTATTTCATGATCAACATATTAAGATTAAAAAAAAAATTCAAATGTCTTTCCTTCATGTTCTAGTTATACCTTTCCAATTTCCCTCTGACCTTTTTGAAATGAACAGCACTGCCATCATGTCATATCTCATTCTGAGCAGGGCTCTTGACACCGCTCAGGACGTCACATTCTGAAACTCTCTATTCAGAACACGTCTGCTTGCAACACCCAGCTTGGCTGACGTGAGCAAACTTAAACCCAGGATCCATCCACATTGCTCTCTGAGCCACTTTCCTTTTTTGATCATTCTCATCATTACGTTGCTCACTTCCTCACTCGCCACATCCCGAACAGCTGCACCTATCAGTCGCTCTCTCAATGCAGGAATGACTAGGCCTCAGTTTCTGCTGACCAGCCCCTTACTGCACTGCACTGCTCAGAGCAAAGTGCAGTGTATAGTTTGTTTGTCTCGTCGTTGATTTCATGAAGAAAACGGAAATTACATTTACAGCACTACAATACTACATAATTGGATAATTTTGTAGTTGAAATCAACTTTACACTGTACATTTGAAATTCAATCAAACATCTTCCATTATTTCTGTAGATGTACCAAATCCTTTGGCTGTTCTGTTGAAGTCTTTTGGCTCTTCACCTTTCTGTTTGCGATTCAGCAGCCCTCTTTCAAAGGCTGTAGCTATTTTGTTGAGAGGTTTCGCAGCCGCCTCCTTCAGCTTCCGGGCATCGAAGCGCGGGCTGTAGAGAAGGATGGGCAAACGGTGGACGAAGGATGGGACCAACTGGCCATCCTTCTCTATGTTTTTCCGCTCTTCCTCGGTTTTGTTGCTATGTATCTGCTTCATAATGTTCTCCTTTGTGGCAAACATATGAAAAAGTACAGCATCCCACATTTTTGTTACCTTGGGCTCATCTTTCTTTTTGACCACATCCTGTCCACCCGATGACTGTTCTTTGTCCCTTGCAGACCTGCCTTTACCACTTACTTTTATATCTGCTTTCTGAGCATTTTGCTCTGCATCAGGCTCTGGAAAACTGGGGGCATCAGGTTCAACAACCATGTGCTTTTTCAGCCTTGTCCAGCCACTGAGTTTGGCCTTCAGGCCTTTGGGTTTTTGAGCACTCTTAGGTTCATTTACTCTCTTCTGATCATGTGGTGTGGGTTCAGAGGGAGTCTCTTTGCTAAACTTGCCATCTTCAGTGGCTACAGCCTCATTTTGTCTTTCAGTGGCTAATGAATCTTTTAAACACTTTTGAGGTTTTGAGGTATCAGACTTTATGAGATCAATTTTTGAGTCCTGAGCAGTTATATGCTGTGCCTTTACATCCATATTAGATGCTCTGGCTTCTGTCTGGGATTTAACACAGCTTTCCTCAGATGAAGAGAGTGGTAGAGATTTGGCGGCCTTGAGAAGCATGGCAGCAAGACTATTTTCTGCACTTGGAGCTTTGCAAAAAGTCTTGACAATTGAACACGGTAAAGCCTTTTGAGTGTCAGATTTTACGGATTTGAACTGCACACTATCCATATTCAATTTGGTGTCCTGGGGTATGTTATTTGATGGTTTGATTGAATTTCTTAGTAATGTTGTTGAATTGTTTGATTTAGATTCCATTTTAACTTTAAATGCAGCTTTGGAATCAGTGTTGGTTTTATTGGAGACCTGTAAGTCTGATTCCAAATCTATCAATGGGTGTTTTGTAACACCACTGATGGGTATTAAGTCTTCATTGCTGTTGTCTTGTTTAGAAGATTTATCCATTGCCAAGTGCGTGACTAGAGCCTCAGAGTAAGGTGCAGGTGAAAAAAACTGTCCATCTGAGGGGATTTTGGATGATGTATTTATTTTGTTTGGAGGGCTTGGAATAGATTTCACATTGTTGTCATGTTTCTGCATCTGCTGACCTTTGGTTTCTTCTGTGTTTTGGTTAATTTTATCTTTGGATTTCAAGGAGGGAGGTGTTGAATTTGGGTTTAATAAAACTTCACTTTTATTTGCTCCTGATTTGGAGTGAATTGCCACATTAGATGCATCTGATTTAAATGTATTTTCAAGTTGAGATGCCTCGGTTTTAGAGGGACTTTTAGTATTAAATATATCTGTTTTAGGGAGCCTTGGACGATTAAATATATCTAATTTGGGCAAAACTACAGGATTGGCTGCACAAGACTTATCTGAGTCTTCATGTCTGGTTATTTCTGTCTTTGATGAGTCTGTAAAGATAGATGAACCTAACCTTGATTGAGCTGTAGATTTAGTTTCCTCTGGCTTTAAGAGGGCTGCACGTTTAATATCAGGAGGGACTTTAATGTAACTTCTGGTGTCTGCAGATGGCATTCCAGAGTCTGTGATATTGGTTGAGTTTGTTGTGATTTTATTTACAGTGAAACCTTCATTGTTGGTGTTTATGATATTGGGGAGTTGATTGCCTGTAATGATGGCAGTAGAAGAATTACAGACATTTCCTAAAGAACTTTTGGATAAACATGGCAAGGTTTTCTGCTCTTGATTTGCAGAAACGTGTGACTGCATCATTTTCACTGATGCAGAATTAAAACTTTCTGTTGGATATATAAATCTGTGTGCAGTCTCTGACTGCACTGTTTGCAGTGGGATATTTTGAACTGACAATACATTTTTTGTTAACAATCCGGTTATATTTGAGTTCTGAATATTTGATTGCACCTGGGGAAAAGGGTAAGTTGGCATTTTTTTCCCCTCTGCTGCAAAAGGAGGGGTGGGGATGTCTGTAGATCCTGAATTTAGTTGTCTAGGTGCCTCTGCTACAGCAGTGGGGTTTACAATCATTCTTAAAGGTGTAATTTGAAGCCCGTGGTACATTGCATCTTCAGGATTTAAAGCTAGAGGCCTTGGTTGTACTCCAGGGATTGTCTCTCGCTCCTTTAAACTTTGATCTGCTATTTCCAAAGTGGGATTATTGATGGTTTCGATTTCAGTTTTGCCAGTTACTAGTACCGTAGTACTTGCTTGGTTTGTCATCGTGATTTGCAAGGGCAGTGCAGCCCCTGAAGTTTTTAAAGCCTCTAAATCTGCCAAGGATTTCTCTGCATTGAAATCAGATATAATGCTAAGCCTTTCTTGAGATGTCTTGGTTAGAGTTTTGGACATGCAATTCTCATATGTCATGTTTTTAATATCTTCTGGTACTTCAGGCTTTGACACAGATTGATCACCATATGAATTCATCTTGATTCCACCATAAGCAATATATTCAGCAGGTGTCAAACCATAGTATGTTGATTTTCGTTTCGAGACGTTGATATCATTTTTCAATGGCTTCTGGTGGCCCACAAACCGTGCTGGTGGTCTTGGTGACCAATATACAGGAGTACTGGGTGTTTGGTAGTTTCGGGAAGGTGCAGGCATGGATGTTTCCTGACTTGCATCTGTTGGAACAGACTTGGCTGGTGTCATTATACAGGTTTCTGAAGTTTCAGTTTTAGTCATTGGATACTCCTGTATAACTGTAGATGTAAGCACCTCACATGCTCTAGAGCTTGACTTACTAGCCTCGGTAGGGGTCTTAGATAAGGAAACTTCACATTTAGAAATCTTTGGTGTCAAGCATTCCTCAGAATAGGCATGAAAAATGAATGGTTTGAGTCCTGTGGCAAACACAACACCATTTGGAATGGAATTCGTTAGTTTATCCACAGCATTTTTTTTAAGGCCATCATCATGATCAGCTGCTGCACTCTGAGCTTTTACACTAATCAGTGAGGGAGGTTGGAGCCATTGATTTTGAGATATGGGTCCCTGATGGTTTTCTGTAGAGACTCTTGCCTCCATTGTGGAGGATAATGTAGAGTTGAATGCAAACAAGGGTTGATTATCTGCAGAAGCTTCAAAAACAGGTCTTACTGAGCTTACATGTGTATTCATCTGACAAGGTGGTGTTTGAAATTCATACCTTGTCCCTGAATTTTGTTTAACATCTATCACTGGATTTTTTGCAATAGATGGTGCTTCTCCCTGTAAAGCAGAACCACACGCCCAGGAGTCTTCAATAGGGGGCTTTGATATCTTATAAAATGAAGTTTTTGGAGTATAAATCGTTGTTTGTGGAAAAGCAGCATTTTTCTCCATTGTGGAAGTCTTGACTTGTGACCCAGCTGTTTCCATGACGTGACTATTTGTGAGAGGTGTGTGAGTAATGAGTGCAGGTGCAACGTTTTTATATCCTTCCACATTGGATTGGCTCACTGGAACCTGAGAGATTGATGGTTGTGTCTGGGAACCCGGTGCACAGGATGATGTCAAATATGGAGCAGGAGGTCGAACTGGAGCCAGGGGGGGGGGTTGTATTTGCACTGAGGCTTGATAGGTCTGTTGTTTGCCGAATGTGCCATGCGTCATCCTTACTCTTGAGGAACTGGACTGAAGTGTTTGACTGAAGGCTATCTCAAAGGATGAATCTGGGTCTGCATCTGTGGCCTGCTCTGAGTCATCGTCAAAAAGGATTGATGAGCATGTGTATAGAGGTGCTATCTGGTGCTCCAGCGATCGGGCAGGGTAAGAGTACGACTGTGCAGACAGTGTCGGCGTGGAACTGTAGTGTGAGCTGTTGGTGGGGTAAAAGTGTGGGGAGGGGGAGTGAAGGCAGAAAGGGCTGCTGGAGGAATATCGAGACTCGAGGGTCCTGCTAAAGAGAGGGGTTTCTGGAGTCCTTGGAGGCGTGGAGTGGTCACTGTGCTCAAGGTCAGGGCTGGCCTCATTTACTGGTGACAAGTTTGACCGGAATGGGATGGGTGTCTGAGAGGAAGAGCTGACTTTCTTTTTGCCACTTTTCTTCAGGAGTTTCTGCAGACGGGCATTGTCTCGCCCTGGTTTTGGCAGTAGAGGGGGAGGGTACTGCTGTGGAAGCAGACTAGACTGACTACCATAACTTAAAGCCATCAGCATTTCAACACCTGCATTGAAAACAAGCCACAAATACTAGTATTTAAAAAAAAAAACTCCAATTCATACTGAATGCTAACTTTGGGTTTAAACTTGATCTCTATTTTTATTAATATTAACTGTGAATTTCACTCCATCGTCATGCTTAATACATGCTTAAAGAATTCAAATGTCTGGATTCCATTTTGGCTTAATTTCAATTTCTGAGTGAAAATTGTTTCAAAGTAAGCCCTACACAATTTTTTTTTTTTTTTTTAAGTGTAGATAACTTAAAGGTGCTCTATGTAACTTTTCTGCTAAAATGAATCCTTTTTTTATTGCCTGTGTGTGAAGGGGTTGTAATCACACATTGCCCTGAGGATGGTCTTTTGACCGAAAGCTTGGTCTATTAAATTTGCTTTAAGGATTTGAGTGTGCGGACAGTTTATTTATTGAGATATTTGTTGTAACCACACATTAAAATGATCCACTTCTCGAGTTTTGCTATTACCTCTGAAGGCCAGTATTCCTATTTCTATGTGAAGTCTCCGGGTCGGATTTACCGCGAAATCCAACGGATGTGACGTGCATGCGCGCTCCCGAGCCTCTCTCCTTATATACAGTCTATTGTAGACGGTCAGGGAGTTACGTCCGGTTAAAGGCGCACGTTTTTCGGCTTATATCTCAGTCAATCTTTGATCAATATTCCCAAGACTCTAATCGTTCGTAGTGCTGGACGGGGCCTTTCGAACGAGCCCAACCCCAAGGTCCAACTCGCCCGGCTCCCCGAGTTATAGCCGTTCGAAATCGGGGGTCCCAGCGAACGGCGATCCGGTAGGGGGCATCCCCGAGGCCCGCCACTCTAGCGTTCGGGCTAGGGTTCCCTTTGGACCTCCTCCCCCGAATTTGAGCTTTCTGGGTCTTTGCGTTCCAGAGATACGAACGATTTTCTTCTGAGATCGTGACGTCACCGGCGTCCGCAATTTTGCAGCGCGCCCGATGGTTTTCTGCTAATATCTCCGCGAAAACACCACCAAAAACTATGGACCTTATATGGTTCTTTTCAGCTCGACTAGATGGTCCCAACAAGCTCGGTGCTCGCCGAATCCGTCTAGTATTCGCCGAGATATTTGCGTAATAGACGGTATTGTCTATGAGTTTGAGCACGAGCGCTCTTGTAAAATTTGGTTGCAATCTGAAACATCACCACTAGAGGCCGCTAAAAGTTACATAGAGCACCTTTAAATAACAGTGTTATGTATTTGAGGCCTATCGTATGTCCAAACCCAGAAGCTAATTTGAAATTTAATTTTTACTTGAGGGTTACTTGCAGGGTTTACTTTTCACTCTTAAATTAATATATATATATATATATATGTGTGTGTGTGTGTGTATGTATGGATTTATGATTTTATATATATTGATGTGGTTAATGCAAAATAACTGACCTCTCTCTATCTCTCTTTAGCTGGCTGCTGGACACATATGTCTGAAGACAGGATGCTGATGTGATCACCGTCCTTCAGTTATTGCACTGTTTAAAAAAAAAAAATTTAAACCCACTAAATTTGAAAAAAAAAAATGCATTTTAATTGCTGCCTTACATTTTAAGTAAAATCAAAGTGGTGCCAAAGCCACAATCACTTTGAATGATTTTACTGATGAAGAACATCATATAATTGGGTAAAAGTGACAGAAATTATTGTAACAAGTTACATATTTTGGAAACAAGGATGCTGTTTTAATCACAATTGACAGTTACAGTGTGGTTATTAATTACAATAACATCACATTAATGTGTCAAACCTTAAATCAGAGGTGTTCAATCCTGCTCCTGGAGAGCCACAAATTTAGTTCCAAGTTCCAATACAACTTCCTGCCTAAAAGTTTGTAGTGTTCCTGAAGACTTTGATTAGCTGGTTCAGGTGTGTTTAATTAAAGAGCTAAACTCTGCTTGGGAACAGGATTCAACACCTCTTCCTCACCTCTTAGGATTTTTGTGTAAACAAAAGTAATTTACAGAAAGTAAATTCTCATAAATATATATATATATACATTTTGTCAAAATGTGGAATGATTTCTTTATAGCTGATACAAATTTTCTTTTAGTTTAAATAGCGTTTTCATTCTGAGCATTCTTACTCTCGATGTCCTTCTCTCAATTAGTTTTCTTTACTCTCTCATGATTTTCTTTTAGAATATTGTCTCCATATAAGTGAGTAATATTGTTAAGTATAGCCTTACACAGTCAACACATGTAAACCAATCAACCAAACATCTGTGCAGTGTAAGGTGTATTTGTCACAAATAAAACTCGTCAATTTTCAGGTAAGTGTTTTGTCTCTTTGTTCATCCATACTGTTGAAAATATGTCCTCTTCAATTCCATATAGAATATACATGGTAAGTTGTAGAATGTCTTTCCATGTATATTCACATTTAGACATCCTGCAGTTCACAGGCGTGTCAAAATACCGTGATTTTGTTTACCATGAACAAGTTTTTTTTTTTTTTTTTAGGGAGTTTGTCCTCTGTTAATAGGTTAATAAGCATACATGACCCTTACATATGACAGAATTTATTAAATTCAAATTCACCATTATACAGAATATCCCAAAAGTCTGGTCAATATTGTAATATTCTTGCATGTACATACAGTCTGTGACTCCCTCTGTATCTGGGTTACTTTAGTATCTGTGTGTATTCTAGTGCCTGTGTGACAGTAGTATCCTGAAATGTGATCTTGAGCTGCTCTACGTTTTATTTTTGCCAACTGAAAGACTGCACATCCTGGAACCACAAAAAGATAAACACTGCCCCAGCCTCAATACTCACACAACAGCACAGAGCTGGAAATTACACTAACTTTCATTAGAATGCATTTAATAGTTATCTTATAATACATAATATAATTATAGTTTTTTTTTAATCTTGTATTACTGTGTATCTGGTTGACAAACATTTTAACCTCAGTGATCTAATTCCCTGCCTTTCCTTAGACGTGTGAGATGTCTGAGTGCTGAAGACCTGAGATATGCCTGTTTGATTTAGGCTCTTTTAGCATAACACCTCTGTAATATTAACAATTGAAAGACTTCATGCTAAATCGTTGTACTGTTCACTATTGTGTATTGCAACACATACAATTGCTGTATTTTGTTTTTTTAAATTAAATACTTCAGGTAGGATGATCGCGCTATAAGCATTCATGAGACTTACAGTGAGGCCAGAAGAGAGAGATGATGCTGATCTGCAAAAGATATGAACAGACAGATAGGAAATTAATATCAGTTAATAAGTACTGTGAAATACAAATACAAGGTGCACACTGGCCAGTCATATTATATATGCCAAACAAAGATCTTAAATGACAAAAGCAGCTTTCAATGGTTTTAAAGCAGGCACTTTGACACTAGTGCCAGTTAGCACAATGAGCAGAGGCCTAACGTCTCTTACAGACACATGCACAAGACAACCACTTACAGATCACAGACACTGTTAATGAAAGCTAAACTGCGTTTTTTGTTTTTACCTGTGCAAGTATTGCTGTATAATTAAGTGTGCGTCTGCTGGGTCCAACTCCGTGCGAGTGTGGAGGGGGAAGATTAGTAGAACAGAGCAACAGGACATGGTGACCTACCCCCTTTCCATGCCAAAAATAAAACTCATCGCCCCGAATTCAATCTTCGCTCTGACAGCCAGTGAGATGTAACCAGCAGGGGCTTTCCACTTCACCTGAAACATATGACAGGCCCAGTGCATGTGTTATCAAAAGTCTTTCTCATTTGCTATCTTTGAATGCATTATTGAAGGCATGGAATTACTGTGTTACATGTATGCAGAGGTAATATTTTTAATAGTCTGCTGATACATTTTGGTTGTGGCATGGGTGCAGATTCGCATTTAAAATCGACATGTTACAGTTTCAATAGTCTCTTGTGACATACACTCACCTAAAGGATTATTAGGAACACCATACTAATACTGTGTTTGACCCCCTTTCGCCTTCAGAACTGCCTTAATTCTACGTGGCATTGATTCAACAAGGTGCTGAAAGCATTCTTTAGAAATGTTGGCCCATATTGATAGGATAGCATCTTGCAGTTAATGGAGATTTGTGGGATGCACATCCAGGGCACGAAGCTCCCGTTCCACCACATGGTCAGAAACAATGCTCAGGTAGGCCGTGGCATTTAAACGATGCCCAATTGGCACTAAGGGGCCTAAAGTGTGCCAAGAAAACATCCCCCACACCATTACACCACCACCACCACCAGCCTGTACAGTGGTAACAAGGCATGATGGATCCATGTTCTCTTTCTGTTTACGCCAAATTCAGACTCTACCATCTGAATGTCTCAACAGAAATCGAGACTCATCAGACCAGGCAACATTTTTTCAGTCTTCAACTGTCCAATTTTGGTGAGCTTTTGCAAATTGTAGCCTCTTTTTCCTATTTGTAGTGGAGATGAGTGGTACCCGGTGGGGTCTTCTGCTGTTGTAGCCCATCCGCCTCAAGGATGTGCGTGTTGTGGCTTCACAAATGCTTTGCTGCATACCTCGGTTGTAACGAGTGAGTGGTTATTTCAGTCAAAGTTGCTCTTCTATCAGCTTGAATCAGTCGGCCCATTCTCCTCTGACCTCTAGCATCAACAAGGCATTTCCGCCACAGGACTGCCGCATACTGGATGTTTTTCCCTTTTCACACCATTCTTTGTAAACCCTAGAAATGGTTGTGCGTGAAAATCCCAGTAACTGAGCAGATTGTGACTGACGGCCCGTCTGGCACCAACAAGCATGCCACGCTCAAAATTGCTTAAATCA
>NW_026607271.1:702500-707500 GCF_029890125.1 Rhinichthys klamathensis goyatoka | reverse complement strand
TCTAAAAGCAAAAATAATGTATTTACTTTTAAAATTCACTAAACTAAAAAAAATGAAAATAAATACAAACAAAAGCACAGACTAATTAACCTACATTTGATTACCCCATTAACAATAGCCATTTTAGAGTTACTGCTATCATAAAAATACACTTACTTGTAGGTTTTAAATTCTACATTTGGCACATTTATCGGCCAAAAACAAATATATTTAATATATAAGCAATATGTATATTTTAGTCTGAATTTTTGCGCTCCTATTCAATTGCGCTCCGTTTGTTTTGGCTCGTTCACGGAAATCTGTGAAGTTTAGCGGAGATTCACTTCTGACAGCAAAACGGAAATATTTGCATGATTTTCTAACATTTACAGATGGAAGAATAAACCTGCGAAATTATACACTGAGGAAAACAGCACATCCCAAACACATTCAACAGCGCAAGAATATATCTGTCCGTCAGCACATGATATGTCAGAACATCTGACGGGACAAGCCGCTTTAAACTATACGTGTTATATCTTACCAGTTTACCATTTTAAAGCCCTTAAAGGGGTCATATAATGGTACATGCACTTTTACAAGTTGATTGTACTGAAATGTGTGTTGGCAGTGCCTGTACACAACCATCATATAATGATAAAAATCCATCCAGTGGTTTTGTTTTAATCTCCTTATATGTTTTCCCCTGCCTCAAATCGAGCCGTTCGAGCCTGTGACGTCACACGCTCGGAAGCCCCTCCCACGAGTGTTGATTGACAGGAGCGTCTCAACACAGACCCGCCCTCGCTCATGAGGGAGCTGTCAATCATAGTCTGCGCGGACCGGCGCGGTCATTGTTGATATGCTGGAGCACTGTCTATGAGCAGAATGGTGTCTAAGCGATTGTGGTGTTCTGTTCTTGGGTGTAATAACGAACACAGTCATTTTAATGTTCCTGAATCCGAACCGCTGAAGACGCAGTGGCTGAGTTTGTTTTTGAAGAGAATATTCCCCACGAGCAACGTCAATGCTCTCATGTTTGCGCGAATCATTTCTCACCAGACTGCTTTATAGACGAGGAACAGTATAAAGCTGGATTTGCTAAGCTACTGCTCATGAAAAATGGATCCGTAGCTGCTACCAGATATTCGTGTTCCTGCTGAATCTCTAGAAGAACGGAAGTGAGTGTAACGTTTTATTAAACTTTATATTAATATATTAATCTTTGCAAATCGCTAGCTGCACGCTTCACAATGAATGTGTCTAAGGTTTACACTCAGGGTACATTACGGCATGTTTTCTATGTATGACGTTCTCAATATAATTCATAATCCCACGTTTATACTGAACAACGCGTTATGGTTATTGTGTTACAAACGGTGTACGTAGAACAGAGAGGCGGGCAGTGATGGGAATAACGGCGTTATAAATAAACGGCGTTACTAACGGCGTTATCTTTTTCAGTAACGAGTAATCAAACGAATTACTGTTTCCCCCGTTACAACGCAGCTACCGTTACTGACAAAAAAAAATGTGGCGTTACTATAATTGAACTCACTGAAGCGGTTTTCATCCGAGTAGGCTCTCTCTCCGCCATAGGACCTGCAAAGTTTTTTTCTCTGGTGTGTGTGTGTGTGTGTGTGTGTGTGTGTTTATGAGGCGCCGGAGTGGACAAAAGCGAAGCGAACGGCCCGAGCGCGCTCAATGCGCGAGAGAGACCGAATGTGTCCGAGAGCGCGCTCAACAGTTGCGCAAGAGAGACTGAGGGTGTCCGAGCATTATATAGTTTGTTTATAAATAAATGACACATATCTGCAACGTTAATTAATTTAAATGGTTATACAAATAAAATCTAAAAAATTACCGTCAGGTCACGTTCTGTTTAGGTTATAAAATAAACCCGAAAATAACCTGCAGGTAACATTCACAGAAAACATCTTTGTTTGACCGGTTGTAAACACGTGCGGCAAACATGTCTAGAATTTGGCTTAAATAACCTCTGATGATGACGTTCGCTAGGTTATAAAAATAAACCCCCAAAATATTATATTTTATTATTATTTTTTTTGTGGTAATTGTTCAGTATTATATTGAGAGAGCACTTGTTAAACTGTTTACTTTTGTTAGGAAGAAAATACTTAGGCTACAGTAGCCTATGTCTACTAGTTGTGAAGTTGTGTAACAGTTTTATCATTTTAATATGCACAAAGAGTATGTATATTTTTTATTATTATTTATTTATTTTTGGTACATTTCTTAAGAAGCATAATTTATTTTTAAACTTATTTGTTGGCCAGTTGGGGTCTGTGCGATATTAAGTATAAACCATCTATAATGTTTTATTGTTCTACCATAGTAATGCTAATATTTAGAATAATATATTGAATTTAATAGGCGTCTCTCACATTGTCCCACAGCAACATTAAAATAGAATCAATTATTATTATAAAACATTGAACACTAATCTACACTATTAAGTGTCCATTTCATTAATTTAACATATTTAATACTGGGGGCATCCAAATTATTTGACATAGGCCTTTTTGAAAAAAATTTTTTTAAAGTAACGCAATAGTTACTTTCTCTGGTAATTAGTTACTTTTATAATGATGTAACTCAGTTACTAACTCAGTTACTATTTGTGAGAAGTAACTAGTAACTATAACTAATTACTTTTTTTAAGTAACATGCTCAACACTGGAGGCGGGGTGAGCAAAGCTCATTATCATTTAAAGTCATTTGCACTGAAACGGCGTGCTGAAAACAGAGCTGTTTTTGACCAGGTAAAATAAGTGTTTTCTTACAATACTAATGAGAATTTTTTATTAAAGTATATTACAAACTTTTAATTTAGACCCTAAAGAATCATATTAGCTTGTACAAAAATGGCATTATATGACCCCTTTAATATAAAGCATGGATCATGTTTGGGACAAACTCGATGATGAAGCGTTCTCCCCGCATTAGCTCACTCTGCGTCCTCTGCTATTTTTCAGATGCGCTCGTATCAAACTACTGTATATCGATATAAACGGTATCGCCTCATTCCATATCGTTTCTTAAAAAAATATCGATATATTGTACAAACTCGATATATCGCCCAGCCCTACTGATTGGCCGAACGCACACGAAACACCAGTACCCGCCATTTTTAAAATCACCGCTGTTCAAAACGCCATCGTTCAAAGCGTCGTCGTTCAAAGCGTCATCGTTCAAAGCGTCGTCAAAGCGTCATCGTTCAAAGCGTTATCGTTCAAAGCGTCATCAAAGCGTCATCGTTCAAAGCGTCATCGTTCAAAGCATTATCGTTCAAAGCGTCATTGTTCAAAGCGTCGTCAAAGCGTCATCGTTCAAAGCGTCATCAAAGCGTCATCGTTCAAAGCGTTATCGTTCAAAGCGTCATCAAAGCGTCATCGTTCAAAGCGTCATCGTTCAAAGCGTCGTCGTTCAAAGCGTCATCGTTCAAAGCGTCGTCAAAGCGTCATCGTTCAAAGCGTCATCGTTCCAAGCGTCGTCGTTCAAAGCGTCATCGTTCAAAGCGTCGTCAAAGCGTCATCGTTCAAAGCGTCATCGTTCAAAGCGTCATCGTTCAAAGCGTCGTCGTTCAAAGCGTCATCGTTCAAAGCGTCGTCAAAGCGTCATGGTTCAAAGCGTCGTCGTTCAAAGCGTCATCAAAGCGTCGTCGTTCAAAGCGTCATCGTTCAAAGCGTAGTCAAAGCGTCGTCGTTCAAAGCGTCATCGTTCAAAGCGTCATCAAAGCGTCATCGTTCAAAGCGTCGTTCAAAGCGTCGTCGTTCAAAGCGTCGTCGTTCAAAGCGCCGTCGTTCAAAGCGTCGTCAAAGCGTCGTTCAAAGCGTCGTCGTTCAAAGCGTCGTCGTTCAAAGCGCCGTCGTTCAAAGCGTCGTCAAAGCGTCGTTCAAAGCGTCGTCGTTCAAAGCGTCGTCGTTCAAAGCGTCGTCAAAGCGTCGTCGTTCAAAGCGGCGTCGTTCAAAGCGTCGTCAAAGCGTCATCGTTCAAAGCGTCGTCAAAATAAAACTCAAAACAACAAGCGTGTCTCAGGTCACTTCAGAGTTTCTACTGGCGGTGTGAACGCAACCAGGAAAACGTTCCTAAGGGAACCATCAGTTCTCGGGGAGCCGCCCTGGTGGCGAGTTCCTATAACTCCGCGAGTTACTATGCGAAAGCGAGTGTGTGAATCTTTAGTGAGTGTGTGAGTCTGTAGTGGGTGTGTGAGTCTGTAGTGAGTGTGTGAGTCTGTGCACCTGCTGCGGAGTGTGTTGATCCAGGCGTACAGCGGCAGCTCTCTCGCTCTCTCCTGTCTGTGCCGGATCTTCTCCGGTAAGATGTTCTCCAGCGTCAGCAGGTCGTGTTTGATCCGACACCGAGCCAAAGACGCCACGAGTTTAGTCCTGAACCTGTCACTCACCCATAACAACAAACACTTTACACACAAAACACACGCTATTCTCAAACATGCTAATGTATAATCAAAAATCACGGTCAGAAATTACAGATTTTTTTTTTTATTTCAATGAAAGGAGTGAACTATATTTTAGTTTGATGTTTTATTTATTTAATTTTTTTTTTTTATGGGATTTTATGGTAATACATTATATTTACGCTGTATTTATAATCCATTTATTCACGTTTTGAGCATAGACTTGAAAATTAAGTTTCCAACTTAAACTGTGGTAATATATTGAATGCTTTAAAGCACAGACTCTTTTTAAAGACACTCGGCAGATTATTGCTGAAGTGAAAACATTTTTAAAAAGTGAACTTAAAGTTACAGAATTTTATGTTTCTTGTCAGGAAAAATGCACAAAAATACTATTTCAAATTTTTATATGAAATCTATATTTCCAAAAACAGGTTTTACTCTAAAACTGCGAGAAAATCAAAGCCATGAATCTAAACAAGTGTGTGCTCCGCATGTGAGCTGATCTCTCAGTAAACGAGCGTCAGTGAGAGTGTGTTCGGCTGCAGTTCCACACGCGTCCACTAGAAGAAACTCTCCATTC
>NW_026607271.1:620000-692500 GCF_029890125.1 Rhinichthys klamathensis goyatoka | reverse complement strand
TCTTTGACTCATTACACAATTAATTGTGTTCAAACATTTAAAATGAACATCAGAGAAACCAAACGGCCTCCAGTGGAGCACATCATCCAATAAGGCGTCAGCACTGCATGTGGGCGTGGCCCCCGCTCAGCTGCCGGCCAATCAAACAACAGCTGGTGGAAGAGCTGCGATAAACACGGGCCTTCAAAATAACCTTCAGTTTGGTTACATGTCGTTTTTGCCCAAATAACTTGTGAGATGTTTGATAATTCCATCATGTGAGGAAAGTAAACAGTGATTACAAGGTGTTCGGGTTCATTTCTGTGACATGTTCATATGTTTGATGACTAGGCGATGGTTTAGACATCTATTAAATGTTCACTGACAGCCTTGTTTTAGTTCGGACGGCTATTAGACGTCTTTTAAACGCAGAACTGCTTTCTGGGAGGGATGAAGAATCTGGAGAGAGTGATAGAAACTCCAGCGCTGGCCATCATCACATAGATCACACTCACAGCAGCTCCTCTGAGGGAGAATACGTCTAAATCTAATCTAAATCTAAATAAAATAGCTGGAGAAACGCCTGGCGGAGTAAATCTGCAACTCGAGGAGGAGGAGCGATGATGTCAGGACTGTGGGCGGAGTCATGATGTCATCATTATGGAATCAAACGGGGGAGGGAGTGAAATTCCCTTGAAATGTTTACAGGAATGATGGAAAAAAAAAAAAAAAATAATAATTAGATGAAAATAAATAAGTAAAACCTTAGATAAAAAAGTTAATGAATGATTAAATAAACAAAAAAGTAATAAAACATTTGATTAAAAAAGGAATACAAAAAATTCCCTGGAAATGTTTACAGGAATGATGTAAAAAAATAAAATAAAAATAAAACATAAATAAATAAATAATTAGATGAAAATAAATGATAAGTAAAACCTTAGATAAAAAAGTTTATGAATGATTAAATAAACAAATAAATAATTAAAAAATTAAAGGCACACTGTGGAACTTTTCAACCTTTATAATATATTACCAAAACCCATTGAGATGGTACATCGACTTACAATAGGTTGAATGACACGTCTGCCGTAGCCTGAAGGTGTTTGTATCGCTTTTCCTAGCACTATGTAACTTCGGGTTTCGGGTAGGAACCCGAGCACAAAAAGAACTACAAAATTCGACCGCTTTACGGCATACGTCACTTCCCCCACCACCCACAACTTCCTCAGATTCTGACGTGAGTGCTCAACTCGCGTTTGATTGCCGTCTGTATGTTTTCGTCATGGCCGAACCAACAGCCACAAGGAAGAAGGCAAAGGTTTTGTCAGAGGACACTAAAAAAAAAAAGAAAAAGCATAGTGACAAATGTAAAGCCAGGACGAGGATCACCATTGGTCCAGCGTTCGCTCGCTGGCGTGAGCTACAGGAGGAGGAGGGGTGCCCGACCGATGCTGACGCTTGCCTGCACACAAATGCTGTTTCCAAGGTGACACAGATAAATCATATAAGTAGTGTAGTATTTTCTGGTATTCCGGCCACAGCCGATGGTGTTATGAGTGTAATAAAATGCCCACAGCCCATTGTTCATTTCTACACACAAACACAGCCCGCCACAGTGCAGGGCTCGCACAAATAGTCGACTCATGTCAAATGTACATTAAATGTAGTGAACGTGCCCACGACTCAGTGCCCACAAACACTACACACAACATGTCCCACGGTTTCTGTAAAACGAAACCAACACATAAGTTACAGTCAGCTCAGGCCGACGGTGTTTTTAGTGCAGTAGAAATGTGCCCGCCGTCCCGCGCCCACATTCACTCACAGACATGTTAGCACTAAGCCCCACGGGGCTCGCCCCGCTCGCTCTCTCTCAGCAGACTGCTATAACCCCTCATTTACACTGCACACGTCTGCGGCGCATTACGGCTGCGACACGGTTTTATTCCGTCCTTCACACAGTGCCAACTCACTTCTGGGAAGCTTCTGAAACGCGCCGCTTCGCGGCCGGTGTAAACACACGCATTGACTAGAATGGCCGCGATCAGCTCCGGTAGCCGTGTCGCAGCCGTAATGCGCCGCAGACGTGTGCAGTGTAATGGTGTGTTCACACCGAACGCGAATAGAGCGTCAAATACGCGTCTATCGCGTTTAGTTAGACGCTTGAACATTCGCTCGAGTTCAAATTTTTCAACTTGCGCGGAAGACATTCGCGGCAAACGCGTCGCCCAATTCGCGTCATTCGCAACGCCCGGCGCGAATGATGCGTCTATTCGCGTCTTTGCATTGACTTTGTATGTAATCTACTCGCGCAAATAATTAAATTCGCGTTCGGTGTGAACACACCATAAGGGAATCGAGCGCGGCAAGGCTGCCCGCCTCAAACACTGCACACAATCTAAAGACACGGGAGGCTGACCCACTGTCTATGGGCTGACCGGTTGATTGTTTGTTGACTTTTGCGACAGTGCTGCGGAGCTTGTGGCCTCTAGGGACGCTAGACGTGAAAGTTACAGGTCGAGCGCCACTAGTGGCCAAAAGTTCCGCGGTGTGCCTTTAAAAAGGAAATAAAGTAAATAAATGAGTAATAAATATCAGATTAAAATAAATAAATAATCAAATTAGATTAAAACAAACAAAAAATAAAAAAATTTGATAAGTAAATAAATAAACAAGTAAATATTAGATTCTAATAAATAAGTAAATAAATTGTGTAAAAAGTAAAAATATAAATAAATAATCAATAATTTTATTAAAACAAGTAATAAAGAGGAATTATAAATAAAACAAATATATAAATAAATAATTACATTAACATAAATAAGTAAATGAGTAGTTATTAAAAACAAATAAGTAATAAATAAATAAACAATTGATTTAAAATGAATAAAATAAACATTACGTTAAAATAAATAAATAAGCAAAATAATAAATACATCAATATTCCATTAAATAAAACAAATAAATTAAAAATAAATACAGTATTACAACAGTACTGAGTAGGAAAAATCATAATAATGTAACTTTATAGAAGCTAAATATTTTGCAAATAATATTTTACACATATTTATAATATACATTTTCACAGTATAAAAATGGTCTTTTTACAAGAAACTATAGATGCCTTTTAAAGTTTAGGATGGGCGTCCCTCGCATGATGATTATGATCATATTTGGGGGTTCGATTGGAAAACCATGTGTCATGAATGATGCAGGATCAGTGACATCATCGCTCTGGGCGGAGTCATGAAACAGAACCGATGATGTCATGCACATGGGCGGAGTCATACGACACAGAGAGTGTCCAGTGATGGACGACCAGCAAATCAAAGGGGGAAAGAAATGAACACAATAGAAGAAGCTCCATCTCTCTTCTTTATCTGTTAGATGTGAGAAACACACTGTCTGCATGTATACACACACACAAAAACACACCATCTATCTGTCAGGGGTGAGAAACGACGCGTTCTGGCCCAGAGTTTTAATCAGGCCGTTTGCATGAGTTACACGCTCTCCTGATATTTACCGTGGTATTTCTGGCAGGGGAACCGGAGAGCGACTCAAGGACAAAATCACTATGAACCCTGTGGACTTTCTGTTAAAACGCTAAAAAGCCTTTATCTCCTCCAGTGAACTGCAACAATCCCAGAAACCCTGAGCCAATCTCCTCCGTTCGTGTCCCTGCACTCGGAAACCTGATGAAAACTGATGAAGCCGCAGGGAATCATGGGAGAAAAATCTGCAGTCGCCAATAAGTGCAAAGTGAACGTGATCCCGGCGCCCATAAGGTCACCTGACCAATCAAGCCCTTGCCCTTTATTCCCACAGCCGGCTTCATTTGCATCTTATGGATTTGAGAGAGAGAGAGAGAGAGAGAGACAGAGAGAGAGAGAGAGAGCGAGCGAAAGAGAGAGAGAGAGAGAGAGAGAGAGAGAGAGAGAGAGAGAGAGAGAGAGAGAGAGAGAGAGAGAGAGAGAGAGAGAGAGAGAATCGAACCAAATCTACAGACACAGACCACATTATATACACATTAAATCTCACATTAAATCCAGAAAACACATCGAGTTTTTTTGTTCCGCCGTGATCTTTTCAGTCTTGCATCTATTAAACCGGCAGTCCAATGCGCAGATATTTTAAAAAGCACTGAGAAGTAAATGTAGAAATAATACATAACAGTAAAAGTACTTTTATAAAGATCTCCTGATGGTGTGTGTGCTGATGGTGTGTGTATGTGAGTCACGTTTGTGTGTGCGTGTGTGTGTGTGTGTGTATGTGAGTCACGTTTGTGTGTGTGTGTGTGTGTGTGTGTGTGCGTGTGTGTGTGTGTGTGTGTGTGTGAGTGAGTGAGTGTGTATTGATCGTGCAGCGTGGAGTTAAGACAGATTAAAGCAGCTTTTCTCAGGTGATCGACCTCATGTGAAACACGCTCGCCAAACCAAAACAGCCACATCTATAGACATTCACCAGCTTCATTCTCAGCTGGATCTCATCTCTCCTGACGGCTGCAAGATCAGCTGCAGTATTACACAGCCTCAGGGGTGTGTGCGGTGTACATCGTAATGGTTGTTTTAACGCAGTGCGATTTGACATGATTGAGTATATCCCTCACACACATCCAGAGAGTGCATGGAGTTTGGGTTCTTGCCACTGTCGCCTCTGGCTTGCTTAGTTGGGGACATTTAACATTTAATATACAACAATATTATTGATCTGCCTGCATTGACACCACTATATGAGAACTAAACTGAGCGGGACGATGACATCACTGTTTTCTCCAGAGACGCTATAATAACCACACTGAACAAAATTTAAAAAACGCAACACTTTTGTTTTTGCCCCCATTTTTCATGAGCTGAACTCAAAGATCTCAGACGTTATTGCACAGGTGTGCCTTAGGCTGTCCACAATAAAAGGTCACTCTTAAATGTGCAGTTTTACTGTATTGGGGGGGTCCGGGGGGTTCCTGGATCGGCGTATACGACAGCGTGTTCCAGGGCCTGCCAATATCCAGCAACTTTGGGGGGTTCGACCCCCAATTCAGTAAAACTGCACATTTTAGAATGGCCTTTTATTGTGGACAGCCTAAGGCACACCTGTGCAATAATCCTGCTGTCTGATCGGCATCTTGATATGCCACACCTGTGAGGTGGACGGATGATCTCGGCAAAGGAGAACTGCTCACTAACACAGATTTAGACAGATTTGTAAACAATATTTGAGAGAAATAGGCCTTTTGTGTACAGAGAAAAAGTCTTAGATCTTTGAGTTCAGCTCATGAAAAATGGGGGCAAAAACAAAAGTGTTGCGTTTTTAATTTTGTTCCGTGTATAATGATGATTTTATTATTATTATGAAATGAGAATATTAAATAAATTAAGAATAATTATAATATTTTAAGTTAATAATAATAATTTTTACTTCAACTATACTACAAAATACAATTATTATTATATATTTTTTTACAGTAGAACAGTATTACAATTGTAATATATTTCTAGTAATTTTACTCTACAATTATACTATATTAACACAACTATTATTAAATAATAATAATGATTACACTATAACTGTATTAAATTAGTAATGCTTTTAAAATATTGTATTTAATAATTATATTAATTCATTATTTTAATTATTTAAATAATTCTACAGTAAAATAAAATTTAATTATTATAATTAAATAATGTTTTTTTTACAATATAACAGTATTTCAATTGTAATATATTTTATTTAATAACAATATTACAATAATTTAACTTTACAATTGTACTATATTAATGAAATTATTATTATTAAATAATTATTATTACAGTATAACAGTATTAAATTAGTAATATATTTCTTAATATTATATTTAATAATAATAATAATTTTATTTTACAGGTAATAATAATTGTATTTTATAATTATATTGTACAATAAAATCATAATTATTCTATTTTATTTATTGAACTTCTCATGAAAATGTCCCTCAGCCATACAGGATCAGGAGACGGTATATTCTGCAGAGCATGTGTTTGTATTGATTGAGCGTTGAGATTAACATTCAGCTCGACTACGAGCGCCTGCATCTCGTTACCGTCTCTAATTAAGGTGCATGTAAAGACGTTTGTGAGACATCTGTGATCATGTCTTAACTACTAATTCTGCCTAATGAATACTGATGAGCCGTCAAACCTGCGAATGACAGCAGAGAGGCATTCTGGGAAATGTAGGATTAGTGTAAATCCACACTCGGACACTGATGATGGATAATGCCTGTCAGACCACCGGCTCTACATGTTCTTCACTGACACACACACACACACACACACACACACACACACACACACACACACACACACACACACACTCTCTCACACACACAAACTCTCACACACACACACACACACACACACACACACACACACACACACACACACACACACACACACACACACACACACACTGGTTGGTTGCTAGGCTGTCCTAGATGGTTGTTAGGGTGTTGTGGATGGTTTGAGTGGTTGCTTGGGTGTTCAGGGTGGTTTCTATGTGTGTTCTTCCAATCTGGTGTTAATGTGTCTCAGTTCCTCCTTCAATGTGCGTCTGTGGAATTTATTCATCTCGTTTATAGTGAAAATGAAACGTCTGATCACTTAATAAAGTAGCAGCACACTCTCCTTAACAACAACAGATGATTTTAGGATTCATTCATGACTGTAGGTCACATAGACAGCTTGGTAAACGTGCTTAATGGGCATTTGTATTAGTATTTAGTTTGCCAGTGTGAGTTGAAAGTATAATGTGATTCCTCATCATCATCATCACAGTTTTACCCCAGACTCACTTTTGAAAAGTGCTTTTCTCCATATGCGTGTGTTCGGAGACAGACAGAATGGGTTCATCGCTGGGGCTCTGAGACTTCAGGGACAGAATGATGCACTGAGCATCATAAAAGTGCATCTGTCCATCATAAAAGTGCATCTGTCCATCATAAAAGTGCATCTGTCCATCATAAAAGTGCATCTGTCCATCATAAAAGTGCATCAATGCATCTATCCATCATAAAAGTGCATCTGTCCATCATAAAAGTGCATCTGTCCATCATAAAAGTGCATCTGTCCATCATAAAAGTGCATCTATCCATCATAAAAGTGCATCTGTCCATCATAAAAGTGCATCTGTCCATCATAAAAGTGCATCTGTCCATCATAAAAGTGCATCAATGCATCTATCCATCATAAAAGTGCATCTGTCCATCATAAAAGTGCAACAATGCATCTATCCATCATAAAAGTGCATCTGTCCATCATAAAAGTGCATCTATCCATCATAAAAGTGCATCTGTCCATCATAAAAGTGCATCAATGCATCTATCCATCATAAAAGTGCATCTGTCCATCATAAAAGTGCATCTGTCCATCATAAAAGTGTATCTATCCGTCATTAAAGTGCATCTGTCCATCATAAAAGTGCATCTGTCCATCATAAAAGTGCATCTGTCCATCATAAAAGTGCATCTGTCCATCATAAAAGTGCATCTGTCCATCATAAAAGTGCATCTATCCGTCATTAAAGTGCATCTGTCCATCATAAAAGTGCATCTGTCCATCATAAAAGTGTATCTATCCATCATTAAAGTGCATCTGTCCATCATAAAAGTGCATCTGTCCATCATAAAAGTGCCTCTGTCCATCATAAAAGTGCATCTGTCCATCATAAAAGTGCATCTGTCCATCATAAAAGTGCATCTGTCCATCATAAAAGTGTATCTATCCATCATTAAAGTGCATCTGTCCATCATAAAAGTGCATCTGTCCATCATAAAAGTGCATCTGTCCATCATAAAAGTGCATCTGTCCATCATAAAAGTGCATCTATCCGTCATTAAAGTGCATCTGTCCATCATAAAAGTGCATCTGTCCATCATAAAAGTGCATCTGTCCATCATAAAAGTGCATCTATCCATCATAAAAGTGCATCTGTCCATCATAAAAGTGCATCTATCCATCATTAAAGTGCATCTGTCCATCATAAAAGTGCATCTGTCCATCATAAAAGTGCATCTGTCCATCATAAAAGTGTATCTATCCGTCATTAAAGTGCATCTGTCCATCATAAAAGTGCATCTGTCCATCATAAAAGTGCATCTGTCCATCATAAAAGTGCATCTGTCCATCATAAAAGTGCATCTGTCCATCATAAAAGTGCATCTATCCATCATAAAAGTGCATCTGTCCATCATAAAAGTGCATCTATCCGTCATTAAAGTGCATCTGTCCATCATAAAAGTGCATCTGTCCATCATAAAAGTGCATCTGTCCATCATAAAAGTGCATCTATCCATCATAAAAGTGCATCTGTCCATCATAAAAGTGCATCTGTCCATCATAAAAGTGCATCTGTCCATCATAAAAGTGCATCTATTCATATTTAAAGTGCATCTATCCATCATAAAAGTGCATCTGTCCATCATAAAAGTGCATCTGTCCATCATAAAAGTGCATCTATCCATCATAAAAGTGCATCTGTCCATCATAAAAGTGCATCTGTCCATCATAAAAGTGCATCTACCCATCATAAAAGTGCATCTATCCATCATAAAAGTGCATCTGTCATTCATTAAAGTGCATCTGTCCATCATAAAAGTGCATCTATCCATCATAAAAGTGCCTCTGTCCATCATAAAAGTGCATCTGTCCATCATAAAAGTGCATCTATCCATCATAAAAGTGCATCTGTCCATCATAAAAGTGCATCTATCCATCATAAAAGTGCCTCTGTCCATCATAAAAGTGCATCTGTCCACCATAAAAGTGCATCTATCCATCATAAAAGTGCCTCTGTCCATCATAAAAGTGCATCTGTCCATCATAAAAGTGCATCTATCCATCATAAAAGTGCATCTGTCCATCATAAAAGTGCATCTGTCCATCATAAAAGTGCATCTGTCCATCATAAAAGTGCATCTGTCCATCATAAAAGTGCATCTATCCATATTAAAAGTGCATCTATCCATCATAAAAGTGCATGTATCCATCATAAAAGTGCATCTGTCCATCATAAAAGAACATCTATCCATCATAAAAGTGCATCTGTCCATCATAAAAGTGCGTCTGTCCATCATAAAAGTGCATCTATCCATCATAAAAGTGCGTCTGTCCATCATAAAAGTGCATCTATCCATCATAAAAGTGCATCTGTCATTCATTAAAGTGCATCTGTCCATCATAAAAGTGCATCTATCCATCATAAAAGTGCATCTGTCCATCATAAAAGTGCATCTGTCCATCATATAAGTGCATCTGTCCATCATAAAAGTGCATCTATCCATCATAAAAGTGCATCTATCCATCATAAAAGTGCGTCTGTCCATCATAAAAGTGCATCTATCCATCATAAAAGTGCATCTGTCATTCATTAAAGTGCATCTGTCCATCATAAAAGTGCATCTATCCATCATAAAAGTGCATCTGTCCATCATAAAAGTGCATCTGTCCATCATAAAAGTGCATCTGTCCATCATAAAAGTGCATCTGTCCATCATAAAAGTGCATCTGTTCATCATAAAAGTGCATCTGTCCATCATATAAGTGCATCTATCCATATTTAAAGTGCATCTATCCATCATAAAAGTGTGTCTGTCCATCATAAAAGTGCATCTGTCCATCCCAAAAGTTCATCTGTCCATCATAAAAGTGCATCTGTCCATCATAAAAGTGCACCTGTCCATCCCAAAAGTGCATCTGTCCATCATAAAAGTGCATCTGTCCATCATAAAAGTGCATCTGTCCATCATAAAAGTGCATCTGTCCATCATAAAAGTGCATCTATCCATATTTAAAGTGCATCTATCCATCATAAAAGTGCATCTATCCATCATAAAAGTGCGTCTGTCCATCATAAAAGTGCATCTGTCCATCATAAAAGTGCGTCTGTCCATCATAAAAGTGCATCTATCCATCATAAAAGTGCGTCTGTCCATCATAAAAGTGCATCTATCCATCATAAAAGTGCGTCTGTCCATCATAAAAGTGCATCTGTCCATCATAAAAGTGCGTCTGTCCATCATAAAAGTGCATCTATCCATCATAAAAGTGCGTCTGTCCATCATAAAAGTGCATCTGTCATTCATTAAAGTGCATCTGTCCATCATAAAAGTGCATCTATCCATCATAAAAGTGCATCTGTCCATCATAAAAGTGCATCTATCCATCATAAAAGTGCATCTGTCCATCATAACAGTGCATCTGTCCATCATAAAAGTGCATCTGTCCATCATAAAAGTGCATCTGTCCATCATAAAAGTGCATCTATCCATATTTAAAGTGCATCTATCCATCATAAAAGTGCATCTGTCCATCATAAAAGTGCACCTGTCCATCCCAAAAGTGCATCTGTCCATCATAAAAGTGCATCTATCCATATTTAAAGTGCATCTATCCATCATAAAAGTGCGTCTGTCCATCATAAAAGTGCATCTGTCCATCATAAAAGTGCATCTATCCATATTTAAAGTGCATCTGTCCATCATAAAAGTGCATCTGTCCATCATAAAACTGCATCTGTCCATCATAAAAGTGCATAATAGAGGGAATGCATTAACGTCACTTCCCCACCGGAACACGCCCCCCTCAGCCGGACTGAGTGGCAGAAGAGCTGCTGCGTGACTGGAGTTAAAAGGGGAAACTGCGAAAACGCGAGTAAAACAAACTATTATCAGTTTAAACTAAAAGTTGGACTCGATATAGTGTTCCTTAGAACTTATCAAAGATCCAGTGATCCATGGATATTAACATGCAGCCAGGAATCGTGTTTCCTGACATTTATATGTGCCTGATTTCGACGCCGGGGAAATAAATGAAGACAATTTGCCTGTAAACGTTTTATATAAATACAATATAGATAGGTCTAAATCCGAGTGATCACTTACATTAATGTTATACTGTATATCATCATATCGTCCAGCCCCTAAAACTTGTATAGTTTTTTGTCAGTGTTTATTTAAAAACATCCAATTATGCAGAATATAGTCTGTTCTGTAGCTTTTTGCAGTCTGTAAAAATATACAGTACCTCAGATTTCTGGTCAAATCTAGTTGTACAGTCAATCGCAAAGCTCTTTCCCGTTTTAGATGTGTTTTGTGTGTTTTTCACGGCATTCACGCTGAAAACAAATGCTGCCGCTCAGTCTTTTTGCCACTTGTGGGCGTGACCGCATTCACTCCGGCCGACGGTGACGTCATGCGCATACCCTCTATAGAGCCAGGACATTTTTTAATATAACTGATTGTATTCGTCTGAAAGAAGAAAGTCATACACACCTAGGATGACTTCAGGGTGAGTAAATCATGGGCTTGTAGTGACTTTGACATACATAATTCACCTTTGTTCTTGGCATTGTTCCTCACTGTTGTTCAGGGATCGTGGTCCCTTTAAAATGTTCTGTATGCGTGATGACGTGAGACGCTAGTCAGCGCCATTTTGGAGTTGAGTGTTTTTGTTTTCAATAATAAACGACACACGCATTCGTGTGCTCAATGTGAGAAGTTGTCTCTTGCGATTTACTACAATTTCCACACTGGTGACCCCGACATTAGTCTGCTGGACGTGTCCAATGACCCAACACGACCATGGCCACGAACGCTGTCACCCTCAAACTCCCCGAATTCTGGGAATCGTCGGCATCGGCTTGGTTTGCCCAGACTGAAGCGCAGTTTGCGTTACGAGAGATCACCGCGGATACAACAAAGTATTACTACGTTGTGTCGGCTCTCGGTAATGCAACAGCATCGAGAGTGGTGAGCCTTCTTACAAACCCTCCGGAAACTGAGAAGTATGCAGCACTCAAAGCCCACCTGTTAAAAACGTTCGGACTGATGGACGCTGAGAGAGCCGGTAGGCTTTTCTCCCTTCAAGGATTGGGTGACAGCAAACCGTCCGAGCTCATGGATCATATGCTGGATCTTTTGGGTGAGCACAGACCCGATTTTCTTTTTATACAGCTTTTCCTGCGTCAGCTGCCTTCACAAGTGAGAGCTGCATTAGCCAACACCACAATCACTGACTGTCGGAGACTGGCCGAGGAGGCTGATACATTTTTCCTGGCGAGTCAGGGACATTGCGCGGCCGCGCTTTTTCCCGCGCACATCGCTTCGGTGACACGGGACGACTCCACCTTTATCGCGGCTACCACTTCTCGGCGGCAGCAGTCTTCTGGCCCCCAACAACCTTCAGGCTTGTGTTTTTACCATGCGAAGTTTGGAACTAAGGCTAACAAATGTCGCCTACCATGCAGTTTCGGCGGGTCGGGAAACGCAGGGGCCGGCGCTCAGTAGTGGCCATGAGTGTCGGCCGCGTAGGCAGGCTGCTTTTCATCCATGACAGCATCTCCGGACAGCGTTTTCTGTGCGACACAGGAGCACAGAGGAGCGTCCTGCCTGCATCCCGTTTGGACATGGTGACTGACAGCCACGGCCCCCCTATGGAAGCTGCCAATGGAAGCCCCATCCGCACTTATGGAAAAAGGTACGTCGAATTGTGTTTCGGAGGACAGCGCTTCGGCTGGAACTTTGTTACAGCAAAGGTGGCCGTTCCCCTCCTCGGTGCTGATTTTTTGTGTGCACATGGACTGTTGGTAGATGTAAAGAACCGCCGCCTGATTGACGCCGTCACGTTTTGCTCTTATACATGCACGCTCAGCGGGCCCAACTCCATACGACTGTCTAGCATGCTTTCAGTTTCTGATGATTTCCACCGTCTGCTTGCCAGGTTCCCAGCTCTCACTCAGCCCACTTTCTCTGCATCTGCCGTGAAGCATGGTGTGGAGCATCATCTCGCCACTACTGGTCTGCCCGTGTATGCCCGTGCTCGGCGCCTCGACCCGACCAAGCTTGCCGTTGCAAAGGCTGAGTTTGCGAACATGGAGCGCCTGGGAATAGTCCGCAGATCCGACAGCCCATGGGCATCGCCTCTTCATATCGTCCCCAAACCTGGTGGCGGTTGGCGTCCGTGTGGCGACTACCGGCGGCTTAATGAGGCAACGGCACCTGACCGATACCCAGTCCCGAACATACAGGATTTTTCAGCACACCTGTCTGGCAAAGTGATTTTTTCGAAGGTGGACCTTGTTAGAGGTTATCATCAGGTTCCGGTACATCCACTGGACATTCCCAAAACGGCAGTGATCACACCGTTTGGTTTGTTTGAGTTCCTGCGCATGCCGTTCGGCCTTAAAAACGCCGCCCAATCTTTTCAACGACTCATGGACTCTGTGTTGCGGGACCTGCCTTTCCTTTTTGTGTATTTGGATGACATCCTAGTAGCGAGCACGTCCAAGTCTCAGCACCTCGCGCACCTCCAAACCCTTTTTGAGCGGCTTAGCCAGCATGGACTGATTGTCAACCCCGCCAAATGCCAGTTCGGCTTGACCACCATCGACTTCCTAGGACACAGAGTCACTAAGGACGGGGCAGTCCCCCTCCCGTCAAAGGTGGAGGCGGTCGCACAGTTCCCGCGCCCTCTCACTGTCAAATCCCTGCAGGAGTTCCTCGGCATGGTAAATTTTTACCACCGTTTCATCCCTCGAGCCGCTCAGCTCATGCAGCCTTTGCATGAGGCCTTGAAGGGTAAACCCAAGCACGCTGTATCCTGGAATGAGAGTAGAGACAGGGCTTTTGCTGCCACTAAGACAGCCCTAGCTAACGCCGCCATGTTGGCACATCCTTCTCCAACAGCCCCCATCTCCATCTCCTCGGATGCCTCGGACTATGCTGTTGGTGCTGTATATGAGCAGTGGGTAGACGGGGCCTGGCAGCCGCTGGCTTTCTTTAGCCGTCAGCTGCGCCCCTGTGAGCGGAAGTACAGCACATTCGACCGGGAGTTGCTGGGTCTCTACCTCGCTATCCGACACTTTCGTTCCCTGCTGGAGGGCCGACATTTCACCGCTTTTGTGGACCACAAGCCATTGACTTTTGCCATGGCCAAGGTGGCTGAACCGTGGTCCGCCCGCCAGCAACGTCATCTGTCCTACATTTCTGAGTTCACCACGGACTTGCAGCACGTCGCCGGTAAGACCAACCGAGTGGCGGACTGTCTATCACGGGGTGTGGCTGGGGCAGTCCACCTGGGTTTGGATTACGACCGCATGGCAGCGACTCAGGCCACAGACCCAGATGTGCAACTCCTGAGGACTTCGGCTACAGGGTTGCAGCTCGAGGACGGTTTTTGGCGATGCCGGCACCAAGCTCCTGTGTGACATCTTCACAGGTAGTCCTCGGCCGGTCGTTCCCTCGGGATGGAGGCGACAAGTTTTTGATGCCGTTATCAAACCCACCCGGGTACGAAAGCGTCACAGAGACTGGTGGCAGGGAAGTTTGTTTGGCACGGCCTCAAGAAGGACGTTAGGGATTGGTCTAACACCTGTGTTGAATGCCAACGGGCCAAAGTCCATCGCCACACTAAAGCCCCGTTAGGGTCTTTCTCGGTTCCGGAAAGACGTTTTGACCATGTAAACGTGGACCTGGTTGGTCCTCTGCCCTCCTCTCACGGTTTCACATATTTGTTCACCATGGTTGACAGGACCACCCGCTGGCCCGAGGCTGTGCCTTTGACGTCAGTGACGTCTTCCGAAATGACACGGGCATTTATTGGCACCTGGGTTGCACGTTTCGGCACTCCTTCGGACATTTCCTCTGACCGAGGCGCACAGTTTACTTCTGAGCTGTGGGCCGCTGTCGCACAGAGCCTCGGAGTGAAACTCCACCGTACGACCGCATATCACCCGCAAGCTAATGGACCTATGAACGTTTTCATAGGTCAATGAAGGCTGCCCTGCGCGCTGGCCTCAAAGACAGCAACTGGGTCGACAAGCTCCCGTGGGTGATGCTGGGCATCAGGACCGCGCCACAGGAGGACCTTCAGTCCTCATCCGAAGAGTTGGTTTATGGACAGCCACTGCGGGTACCAGGGGATTTTGTCCCTAGCACCACGGTTCCCTGGTCTGCTACTTTTCAGCGGTCCACTCTACTGGACAATGCGAGGCTTTTCGCACCTGTCCCTTCTTCCCATCACGGCCTTCCTCAGTCACACATACCCGCTGGACTTCAGACGGCTGACTACGTTTTCATTTGCCACGATGCCCACAGGGGACCCCTACGTCCGCCCTACGAGGGCCCATTTCAGGTTCTGGAGAAGGGGGACAAACATTTTGTGGTGGACAGGGGCGGGAAACCGGAGCGACTCTCCATTGACCGTCTCAAACCGGCTCACTTGGACGTGGCCAGGCCCATTGACCTGGCCCAGGTCCCACGGCGCGGACGGCCTCCTGCTCTGCTCCCACCCCTTGCTCCCCTCCCTCCCAAGCCTCCCACACTCCATGTCCCACACCCGTGCCAGGGCGGGTTGCCGGCTGCAGTGCGGTCTCCTCCTCCTTCCGTGCAGCGCAGCCGTTGTGGCAGGTTGATACGCCCACCTCCCCGTTGACTGTTTGGTTCTCCTGATATGGTGAATTCTGGGGGGACGTGTGTAGTGACTTTGACATACATAATTCACCTTTGTTCTTGGCATTGTTCCTCACTGTTGTTCAGGGATCGTGGTCCCTTTAAAATGTTCTGTATGCGTGATGACGTGAGACGCTAGTCAGCGCCATTTTGGAGTTGAGTGTTTTTGTTTTCAATAATAAACGACACACGCATTCGTGTGCTCAATGTGAGAAGTTGTCTCTTGCGATTTACTACAATTTCCACAGGCTAATTTTAATTTTTGGGTGAACGATCCCTTTAAGAATGTTTAGATATTTCTACTGGAACTTCTAAGTAAGAAAATAATTAGTTTTGCAGTGTGGCAAACAGTTTAGGAAAGAAAACGCTGTAATCTGCTTTTAGTAACCTGAGACGTTCCTCTTCATGAGTGTGGGAGGAACACTTACATTTGAGCGCGTTGAACGCGAGCTGGAACGCTAACCGCTGAGACGCCTCGCCCCGGACCTCAGGCACGCTGACCTCTGACCTGTTCCCGAAGCTGACGAGCCTCTGAGCCGCCGGCCTCTCCAGGTGTGTGTTCTGGAAGATGGCCGCCGCGTGCAGGTAAACCTGGTCGTCCGGATCCGACGGGTCGGTGTGGAGCGGAGGGGGTTCTGGAGCAGCCGGATCCAGAGACACGCGACCCGAGGCTTGAGAGCCGCGTTTGGATGATCGCTGCGCAGAGGCTCCTTTCCTGACCATCCTGATCCAATCAACAATCAAAACACCTACAAATGCAAAGATCACACTCTGAACATGTCGTGTTTATTGTAAAGAAAGATGCACAAACACACTTCACCATTAAAACATTTGACAAAAACATGAAGAGAGACAGATACAGCCTCATGGAATTGTATTTTATTGATTTATTTAAAGCTATTTTAATCTAAAGTGTTCATTTATTATTAATGTATTGTATTTAAATACAATTTTATGGATTTATTTTAATCCATTTATTATCATTTCAATCATTTCGGTCTCAAATGTATTTGGAAACCCCTTAAAAATATGAAATTAATGTCATTTTTATTGTAAAGAAAGATGCACAAACACACTTTAGCAATAAAACATTTGACAAAAAGATGAAGAGAGACAGATCTAATGCAACATATTGTTCAGACATTTATAAGTGTCCAAATATGTAGTATTTTATTTACACTTCACAATACGGTTCCATTTGTAAACAACAACATTAGTTAAGATGAGCTAACAGTGAAAAATAATCCTCAAATATTTATTATCTCAGTTAGTGTTAATTTCAACATTTTATAATATTTTATTAACATAAAAAGTTGTTATTATTAAATGGACCTGTATGAACAGCTGTGTTTTATTAACTAACGTCAACAAAGATTAATAAATGCTGTAATGTGTTGATAGTTAACATTAACTAATGGCAATATCTCTAATGGAAAGTGTTGCAATGTAATTGTCATTGAAAATACATAAACAAAACATATAATATTTTTTATGTATTTATTTTAAAATAAAATTTTATTGATTTATTTGAATCTATTTCTTTTAATTTAAGTATTTTTTATTAATGTATTATATGTCAATTTAATTTAATTTATTTATTTAAACTAATGTATTTATTTATGTATATGTTATTAAAATACAATTTTATTAATTTATTTGATTTAAATCAAATATTATTTATTCATTTTAATCTAATGTATTAATGTATTTCTTTTATTTATTTAAATCAAATTTTATTCATTTGAATCAATTTATTTTAATCTAATGTACTAGTTTATTATTTATTTATTTATATAAAATACATAAACATAAACACATAAGCAAATTTCCTTCAGATGTGACAGAATATTATAACCATAGTGTTTTTAAAATAATTTCCCACAAACAAGTTTTAAAGCAGAGATATTAAAAACATAAACAACAGTGCTAATCAACTCACGAAACAAATCAAAACAAATCCATGCTCAATTTCTGTTAGAAAGACTAGCCTAACTATTCACTGATTAAATGATGATTATGATTTATTCACCGACTAACACTGAAATAATAACACGGTTATGATATAATATTATAGACCACTGGATGATGTTGTTTGAGTATTTCGGGATGTTCAAAATATGACCAAAAAAAAACACACTTACCCGAAACTCGGTGATTATGAAAACAATCTCTGAATCTCTGAAAGTCTCCTCGATCCGCGTGTGTTCAGAAGAATAAATCTGCGAATATCTGAGGAAACTTTACCAAACATAAACAGCCTGAAACTGGACGTTTATTGTCAGATGATGACGCAAGCAGGATTCCGTCTCCATGGCGACGGGAGGCGCAAAGGCGGGAACGATGAGGCGAGGCGAAACAAACGTAGGTTTTTTTTTTACTTGTAAAGTCCAAACTAGGGGCTAATAGTTTACTCATTGTGCCATTATGAGTCACTTTATATTTAATCGACCGTTTAATCCAATAAGCGATCACATTTAAACACTGAAAGTCGTGTGCGTGATCATTTTACCACCTGTTCAAGATTTAGATAAAACCCTCATAACTCGTTACACACGATATTTAACAGTAAATAACGTTCAGAATATGTTATCACACTATGAATAAATCGAAATGAAAGCACCAAGCCAGTGTAAGTAACTTTATAAAGCACGTACACTCTGTTGTAGAGGTTAATAACGGTTAATAAAGAGGTTCAGTGGTATTTGTGAGGATCTGGCGCCCTCTGCTGGACACGGCACGGAACTGCAACTGAGACAGATGCATAATAATAATAACTAGACAAAGTTCGTCGAGACAAACTTTAAGTTGGCTTGTGAAAGTTTGGACCGCAAAGTTTGAAGAAGTTTAAAGTAGTTTGAAGTTTAAATTAGTTTAAAGTTTAAATTAGTTTGAAGTAGTTTATAGTTTAACTTAGTTTAAAGTTTAAAGTAGTTTAAAGTAGTTTATAGTTTAAAGTAGTTTAAAGTTTAACTTAGTTTAAAGTTTAAAGTACTTTAAAGTTTAAATTAGTTTAAAGTTTAAATTAGTTTGAATTTTAAAGTAGTTTGAAGTTTAAATTAGTTTGAAAGTTAAAGTAGTTTAAAGTTTAAATAAGTTTGAATTTTAAAGTAGTTTAAAGGTTAAAGTATAGTTTCAAGTAATTAAATGTTGCTAGGGTGTTTCTAGTGGGTTGCTAAGGTGTTGTAGGTGGTTGCTAAGGTATTTTGAGTGGTTGCTAGGGTGTTCTGGGTGGTTGCTAGGTGGTTGCTAAGGTATTTTGGGTGGTTGCTAGGGTGTTAAGGATGGTTGCTAGGGGGTTGCTAAGGTATTTTGGTTGATTGCTAGGGTGTTATGGGTGGTTGCTAAGGGGTTGCTAAGGTATTTTGGGTGGTTGCTAGGGTGTTCTGGGTGGTTGCTAGGGTGTTCTAAGGTATTTTGGGGGATTGCTATGGTGTTGCTAGGGTGTTCTTATGTATTTTGGGTGGTTGCTAGGGTGTTCTGGGTGGTTGCTAGGGTGTTCTAAGGTATTTTGTGTGGTTGCTAGGTGGTTGCTAGGGTGTTCTAAGGTGTTTTGGGTGGTTGCTATGGTGTTCTGGGTGGTTGCTAGGGTGTTTTAAGGTATTTTGGGTGGTTGCTAGGGTGTTAAGGATGGTTGCTAGGGGGTTGCTACGGTATTTTGGTTGGTTGCTAGGGTGTTCTGGGTGGTTGCTAAGGGGTTGCTAAAATATTTTGGGTGGTTGCTAGGGTGTTGCTAGGGTGTTCTAAGGTATTTTGGGTGGTTGCTAGGATGTTCTAGGTGGTTGCTAGGGTGTTCTAGGGTATTTTAGGTGGTTGCTAGGGTGTTCTAAGGTATTTTAGGGAGTTGCTAGGGTGTTCTTTTGTATTTTGGGTGGTTGCTAGGGTGTTCTAAGGTATTTTGTGTGGTTGCTAGGGTGTTCTAAGGTGTTTTGGGTGGTTGCTAGGGTGTTCTGGGTGGTTGCTATGGTGTTGCTAGGGTATTTTAAGGTATTTTGTGTGGTTGCTAGGGTGTTCTAAGGTATTTTGGGTGGTTGCTAGGGTGTTCTGGGTGGTTGCTAGGGTGTTCTACGGTATTTTGGGTGGTTGCTAGGGTGTTGCTAGGGTGTTCTAAGGTATTTTGGGGAGTTGCAAGGGTGTTGCTAGGGTGTTCTAATGTATTTTGGGTGGTTGCTAGGGTGTTCTGGGTGGTTGCTATGGTGTTCTAAGGTATTTTGGGTGGTTGCTAGGGTGTTCTAAGGCATTTTGGGTGGTTGCTAGGGTGTTGCTAGGGTGTTCTAAGGTATTTTGGGTGGTTGCTATGGTGTTCTAAGGTATTTCGGTTGGTTTCTAGGGTGTTCTGGGTGGTTGTTATGCAGTTGCTAGGGTGTTCTGGGTGTTTGCTATGGTGAACTATTTATGAGTTTAAAAGTTCATAAGTGTATGAATTCATGAGAGTTCATAAGTGTATGAATTCTTGAGAGTTCATAAGTGTATGAATTAATGAATTTATAAGTTCATGAGTTTATAAGTGTATGAATTTATGAGTTTAGAGTTTATAAGTTTAAATGAGTAAGAGTTCAGAGTTTATTAATTTATGAGTTCATAAGTGTATGAATTCATGAGTTTATAAGTTTATAAGTTTAGAGTTTAAATTAGTTTGAAGTTTAAATTAGTTTGAAGTTTAAAGTGTAATTTAGTTTGAAGTTTCATTTAGTTTAAAGTAGATAGATAGATAGGTGGATAAGTGTCATATATATATGAGTTTATTAGTTTAATTGAGTCTCATTGGCTCATATAGTGTATAGAATGGCAGTTTGATTCAGTCTAGGGTTTCAAGGGATTTACATTTAAATTTTTGACAGTTGGGGAGTTTGAAAATCTGAAGATTCCGCAATGTTAAGTCAATGGGAGTTTTTTCCGAGTTTGATCGTAGTTTTTAGGAAAACCGTAAGTCCGATCAGTTAGAAAAGATATAGCACACTAAGTCAGAACAGTTTGAGTGTCCGTGCCGAGTTTGGAGTATGTGGAGTTAAAGCTCTAGGAGGAGTTAGAGTCAGAAATTTCAGAGTAAGAAAAAGAAGAATAATAATAATAAGTTTAAGTACAATATCAGTAAGTTGGCTCTCACAAGCCAACTTAATAATAATAACAAAACATCTGTACTCGGTTTTGATATCAATTCATATCTCTGCTGGCGTGACATTAATTTATTTTCGTTTATTTCACGCAGGGTGAAAGAGACCAGATTAGATTTACGATATGACGTTAGAAATAGAACAAAAATACAAGTATGATGGCAAATTATATTATAAATGTGTAAAATATTTATTTTCTATTAAAGTACATCACTACGTTTTTTTTCTTTAATTACCGTAGTACTGTACTGTTGGATATACGTATTTTCCTTAAATTTTATCAACATGTTTGTATTAATTTATTATTTAATGAAATGTCATTAACTTATTTTAGTATATTTTAATACGTTTAATTGTTACTTAGTTTAATCTTATTTTATTTGTTTATTTATTTTTACTTTTTTACACTACTTTTATTATTTTTATTTATTTAAACCAAGTTTTATTTATTTGTTTAGTTTTATCACATTTATTTTTTATTTATCTAAATCAGATGTTTTTATGTAGTTATTTATTTTTATTAAAAACTAATTTTATTGGTATATTTTAATATATTTATTGAAATCTAAAGTATCAGTTCATTATTAATTAATTAATCAAATTGTATTTATTTGAATCAATTTATTTGAATTTATTATTAATTTATTTTATTTTATTTAAATATTATTATTATTTTTTTAATCAATGATTTAATCAATTCATAAACTAATGTAATGTATTTATTTATTTTAATAAAATTGTATTTATCTATAAATGTTTTAGCTTTAATCAAATTTATTTATTTATTTATTTATTTTAATCTTATTTAAATACATTTAATAATGTAGTTACTTAGTTTAATCTTATTCTTATTCTTATCATTTACATTTTACACTACTTTTATTTATTTAAACCAATTTTTATTTAGTTAGTTACTTTTATCAAATGTATTTATCTAAATCAAATGTTTTATGTAGTTATTTCTTTTTATTAAAATCAATATTTTATTTTTATTTTAATCTAAATTATTAATTTAGTATTAATGTATTTATTTTAATCAATTTATTTTAATCTAATATATTATTTTATTATTTATTTAAATAAAGTTTTTTTTAAGCATACAGTTCAGTCTCTATTAAAGTTTCTCAGTGCGATGAAGGAAGAGCAGAACACTGGTGTCATATGTTATGGTTTATGATGTCCACTTCATATATCACAGCAAGTCCTGTGGTTTCAGTAAAATGATCATGTTTCTTTGAGCAATATGTTCAGACCTGCTTACAACAAATCACATTTTAAGCCAAACATTTTTATTTGTGCTTTTTGTTCGAAAAGTAAATTGTTCCCAGTACAGCCACTAAACACAGGACAGTCGCAGACTGATAATAATGTAGATTGTATATAAAGAAATCTGACTGATTCACATTTCCTTCAACAGAGGAACAAAAAACAGTGCATGAATTACACAAACCTGCATGAACTTGTGTGTGTATGTGAGTGTGCGTGTATGAGTGTGTGTGTGCAAGTGTGTGTGTGTGTGTGTTTGTGTGTGTGTGTGTGTGTGTGTGTGTGTGTGTCTGTGTGTTTGTGTGGGTGTGTGCGTGTGTGGGTGTGTGTGTGTGTGTGTGACTGTGAGTGTGCGTGTACGAGCGTGTGTGTGTGTGTGTGTGTAAGTGTGTGTGAGACTCCTGTAATGTAGACGGTTACAGCCTTCTAATGAACAACAGATCTCTTTTCAGAAAGACTGGCATAACTGATGTGCTCATCGAGAGGCAAGATGGTCTACATTATTAATACTCAGATTAACTTACACACACACACACACACACACTTGTACGTCTATCTTTGTGAAGAGATTCATTGACACAATTAACATCACCGCTAACTGCTTAACCTGAACCCTAAACCTGCCGTCATCTCCTTATAACCTGATCACTGAGATCAGCTCTTCTTTAACGGCTCTAACTGTCCGATAGTCTAAAACTGGTGTGACACAAAGTTCACACTCACGCACACGCACACACACACACACACACACACACACACTCGAAAACACACACTCACTCACACAAACTTGCACACATACACACACACTCGAAAACACACACTCACACAAACTTGCACACACACACTCGCACACACTCTCACACACACACTCACACACACACACACTCGAAAACACACACTCACACACACACACGCTGGCACACACTCGCACGCACACACACACACACACTCGCACACACTCGCACACACACACACTCGAAAACACACACTCACACACACTCGCAAACAACACACACTCGCAAACACACACACTCGCACGCACGCACGCACGCACACACACACTCGCACACACACACACACACTCACAAACACACACACACGCTCACATCCACTCGCACACACTTGAAAACACACACGCACACTCGCACACACACACACTCGCAAACAAACATACACTCACTCACACACTCACACTCACTCACACACACACACTCACTCACACAAACACTCACTCACACAAACACTCGCACATACACACACACTCGCAAACACACACACGCTCACATCCACTCGCACACACTCGCACACACACACACTCGCAAACACACACACTCGCAAACAAACATACACTCACACACTAGCACACACACACTCGCACACACACACTCACTCACACACTCACACACACACACTCACTCACACAAACACTCGCACACACACACGCTCACATCCACTCGCACACACTTGCAAACACACACACTCGCTCACACACACACACACACTCACGTAACACACCCGCTCTGCGATACTAGTAGTTTCGGGGGTCTACCACTAGGGGAAACACTGAGCTGGATGCGAGTCGAACTGAATATGCCATCGCTCCTCCCAGCGGTTGACTGTTAGCAGTCTCAAGGTGCGTTGCCGATAATGAGGATGCTCATGAGGAAGACCATGATGAAGAATATCCACATGAAGAAGCGGTCCATCACCTTGGCGATCTTCTTCCACTCGGCCACTTTCAGGCACGTGGCCTTCTGCTCGCGGAAGCAGTTCGCGATGTACTCAACATTCCAAACCAGCTTCGGGTCGCACCCGAGAATTCCGCCGTTGCCACGGTAACTGCAGTAAACACAGGGGTTAAAGGTCAGATGGAATGCGGCCGGTTTCTCGTCGTCGGGGCAACAGGGAGGCGGAGCTCCTTTCGGTTTCTCTTTGAGGTTCCTGTTGTGTTTGCGAACGAAGGGCTCGGATTCTTCCGACTTTCCGAACGGTGACGCGCAGCTCTCGCCGACCTCGTAGACGAAGAAGATCTTGGACATGTAGTCGATGATGAGAACTTTGGCCCAGTACGGCACCGGTTTGGCCTCCGCTCCACAGAAGTGAATGTTCATGATGAAGATGGTCAGAGAAGTGGACGCTGTGATCATGGTCATCGTCGCTACGTAGTACTTACCTAGCGAAGGAAGACAGAGCTCAAAGTCAATCTCTTTCTTGCTATCTTTTAATTAGCATGTTGCTAACATGATTAGCACATTGCTAGCATGTTTTAACATTTTGCTAACATGTTGCTAGCCTGATTTAACCTAGAACGTAGCCTTTAACTTAGTACTTACCTAGCGGAGAAAGACAGAGTTGTGCGTCAATCCCTTTCTTGCTGTCTTTTGAAATATTCACTGTCTATCTGATCTCAGCACGTTCACACTAGGATACAGACGTTAATTTGCTGTGTTCAGAACAGCATACTATCGGAAGTCAAAATTAAGCAAAACGTTTTTCGCCAGTTGGCTGTTTTTTTTTTTTTTTTCATAATGTGCCTGAAAGTTTGAAATAACTTTTAAAAGCTTGAAGTTTGAATTTAATTGTTGACACACACAAATATATATAGAGCATGTTTTAAAATCTCTTTATAATAACATATATATTTATTGCTCTAGCGTGTTTTAACATGTTGCTAGCATAATTTAGCACATTGTCAGCAAGTTTTAACCTATGGTTTTAACGTGTTGCTAACATGATTTAGCACAATGTTGGAATGTCACTAACATGATTAGCATGTTGTTAACGATTTAACATTGCTAACATGTTGCTAGTATGATTTAACACAGTCCTAGCATTAATTAGCATGTTGCTAGCATAATTATCACAGTGCTAGAATTAGTCTAACATGATTTAACACATTGCTTGCAGGAATTAGTATGTAGCTTACATGTTTTAAAATGTTGTTAGCATGTTGCTAACATGATTAGCACGTTGATAGCATGATTTAGCACATTGCTAGCATGTTTTAACATTCCGCTACCATGTTGCTACCTTGAATTGGCACACTGTTAACATGTTTAACATGTTGCTATTATGATATAGCATGTTGCTAACATGATTAGCACGCTGATTGCCTGATTTAGCACATTGCTAGGATGTTTTAACATTCTGCTACCATGTTGCTAACATGATGTAACATGTTGCTAACATGATGTAACATGTTGCTAGCTTGATTTAACATGTTGCTACCTTGAATTGTCACTTTGCTAACATGTTTAACAATGTTGCTATTATGATTTAGCACATTGCTAGGATGAATTTACATTTTGCTAGCATGATTTAACATGTTGCTAACATAATTTAGCATGTCACTAACATAATTTAGCATGTTGCTAACATGTTTCTAACATGATTTAACATTCTTAACACGTTTAACATGTTGCTAGTATGATTTATCACATTGATAGCATGTTACTAGCATGTTTAACATGTCACAAGCATTATTTTGGTTTTAGAAGAAGCAACTTAAATAGGATTTCAGTAAGTTGTTTCTGTCAATGAATGACCATATGTCCCTAAAACACTAAAACAGCAGTAGATCCGAGACTCACCGATCAGAGGAACGCTCTCGGAGGGAGGCATGCTCTCCGCCACCATCATCTGAAACACGGTGAGCGCTAGCAGAACCGTCACGCCCAGCGAAACCTTCTCTCCCGAGTCGGCGGGCAGGTAGAAGCCCAGAGGAGCCAGGAACGAGATGAGGAAGCAGGGCAGCAGCAGGTTAAAGATGTAGAACGAGCTCCGCCTCTGCAGCAGAACCGTGTAGGTGATGTCGGGATACGGGTCCGAGCAGCAGCCGTACATGATCACGTTCTTCGTGGCCGGCATCCCGTGACATTCCCACTCCACGTTCTCCACGAAGTCCGAGAGGTCGCCGCTGTCCATCCCCATAGCGATGTCCACCTGGAGGAGACCGATTCGAGACCACGACTTTATAACGCATGTCACACTATATACATCAACGGTGCAGTGTGTGGTTTTTAGCGGCATCTAGTGGTGAGTTTGCGAATTGCACCCAACAGAAGTTACGGTGGCGGACAGGAAGTGATATCGTATAGTAGCAACGAGGTTTCTTTACAAAGATAAATTAAGAAATTAGGTTTACTTAATTATTCAGTAAAACGATGTTATTGCGAATATTATAGTCACTTGTTCTTCATTGTGTCAGTGTCTTATTCGCTGACTTTAGCAGATTCTTATCATGAAGAACAACATAGTGAGGAAACACGTTTGTCCGTTCAGGGCCACCGTAGAAACATGTGGATGTAAGCGGACCCGCGGTGTGTGTGTAGAGAGAAACGCCTCATTATAAGCTAATAAACACATCACGGTTCATTTTGTAAGGTCTTTATACACCACTGAAAACATAGTTATGTTTATGATATTGCATTTCTGTCAACAGATCCTCCTAAATATTACACACTGCACCTTTAAGTGAAGAGTATATGTTATGCAGTTATTTATTTTAGTAGGAAAATACCATATACATAAAAGAAGTGGGCTCTTTGCTAACCAAAACTTTCCCATTTTATTAAATAACTTTAACTAAAAACAAAAAATCTCAAGAAAACGTGCTGATTTAAAAGCACTTTTCTCTCTCTCTCTTCCCTTTCTCTTTCTGGCCGCTGTGTTTGGTGTTTGTACCTGGTTCCCGTTGTAGGTCCACGAGCCGAAGGTCAGGTTGCACTGCTGGCTGTCGAAGGGGAAGTAGGAGACGTCCACCACACAGGAGCTCTTCGTGATGGCCGGGGCGTCCCAAGTGATCTCGCCGTTGTACCGCAGCACCACATTAGTGTCCACCGGCCCGGAGAAGTCATCATCCGCCCTGCCAGCGCACACGTGTGTGTTTGGAAGAGCAAAACACACAGAGAGAGAATTCAAGTTAAAGAGGACCTATTATGCCATAATGTTTTAATGTTTTCAATGTTCAAAAACACAGTATTTTTCATCTTTTTTGCGGCTCCTCTCTTCCCAGTCTGTCAGTAACGCTCTGTTTACTTCCTGTCTCTATGAAGCCCCTCCTTCTGAAAAGCACACTGTGCTCTGATTGGTCGGCTGGATCAGTGTGTTGTGATTGGTCGAGCGCTTCGAGTGTGTTTGGGAAAGTCCCGCCCCTTTCCATAACCGCCAGTTTAACACACTACTAACTAACTCAACCAGGCCCCGCCCCTTTATTCTGCGCATGAATTATTATAATGAGGAATATTGTGACGTGTTCGTTCCCGGGAGAAACTCAAGACTACAATGGAGGCGTTTCAGGAGTTCAGAAACACTGACACTGATATAGAGAAGAACTGGAGCGTTTTCATGATCAAACTGCAACATCACACACTGAAGATGAAGATGAAGATGGAAAGCATGGTGTTCTTTAAAAATAAACGTTCTTTATTGGCATCGATGGTTCCATGAAGAACATCCATGGAATCTTTCCATTTCTTTATAGTGGAAAAGGTTGTTTATGTTCTTTGCTCTAATACTGCAGCTGTATAGAGATCTCCACAGGAAAGCTAACGTGTGCATGAACGTACGGGCGTACTTGTTATACAGCACCAGGTCTGGTCTCCACACGAGGCTGCTGGGAATGCGAATCACCTCCAGACCGTCGTACTCATCTTTATTCCACTTCAGGTAGGCGTCGTGCCACGTCTGTCTGATCCACAGGTACGCGATCAACACCTGGTTCCTCTCGTCCTGCACAGAGCTCATTCCCCATCATCTATTATTCCCATTACTAGTCTCCTATTATCACTGTAAAGCTGCTTTGAAATTATCTATATTGTTAAAAAGTGTATTAAAGGTGACAGCTGTTGTTGAGTTTGCGATGTACAGGGTGATTCTCCTAAAATCGTAAAGAATTAAACTACTGCTTTATGTTTGTGTTAAAACACTTATCACATGATCTTAAAATAAAGATCTGATTTGATCTTGATCGACCATCTGTTTATTATAATGTGTGATGAAGTAATGCAGCAGAATAAAATCATTTAAATGCACATTGTCCGGTCTCTACTCGTGTCGCACACACTGCTGAATGTCTAGCTTTAGCAAAGTCCGTCTCTGGCATTAGCTATATGATGTTACTAAAGGTCAGCTGAGCAGAGACTCTCACACTGCTGTTAATATTAGATGCCAACTAGAGACAGACAGAAAGAGAGAGTGGCTGAGAGAGAGAGAGACGATGGCTATATCACATGTGCACTCTTAAAACTGAAGGATCTTTATTGACATCGAACTTTTAACATGTATAGAACCTTTTCATTGCACAAAGGGGTTCTTTGGAGTGAAAAAGGTTAGATTTTATTCTTAAAATTTAAGAAAATGGTTATTTTAAGTACTGCTCACTGAAAGGTTCTTTGGGGAAACAAAAATGTTTCATCACTGCGAAAACTCACTTTTGGAACTTTCATTTTTTACGAGTGTATGATGTCATATGATTGACAGATGAAAACTCACTTTTGGAACTTTTCTTTTTAGTGCATGATGTCACATGATTGACAGCTGTGAAAACTCACTTTTGGAACCTTAATTTTTGCGAGTGTATGATGTCATACGATTAACAGTTGCGAAAACTCACTTTTGGAATCGTTATTTTTTCGAATGTATGATGTCATATGATTGACAGCTGCGAAAACTCACTATTGGAACTTTAATTTTTTCGATTGTATGTTGACATATGATTGACAGCTACAAAAACTCACTATTGGAACTTTAATTTTTTACTGATGTCACATGATTGACAGCTGCGAAAACTCACTTTTGGAATCGATATTTTTTCGAGTGTATGTCATACGATTAACAGTTGCGAAAACTCACTTTTGGAATCGATATTTTTTCGATTGTATGTTGTCATATGATTGACAGCTGTGAAAACTCACTTTTGGAACCGTTATTTTTTTGAGTGTATGATGTCACATGATTGACAGCTGTGAAAACTCACTTTTGCAATCGTTATTTTTTCGATTGTATGATGTCATACGATTGACAGCTGCGAAAACTCACTTTTGGAACCGTTATTTTTTCGATTGTATGATGTCACATGATTGACAGCGGTGAAAACTCACTTTTGGAATCGTTATTTTTTCGATTGTATGATGTCACATGATTGACAGCTGTGAAAACTCACTTTTGGAACCGTTATTTTTTCGATTGTATGTTGTCATATGATTGACAGCTGTGAAAACTCACTTTTGGAACCTTAATTTTTACGAGTGTATGATGTCATACGATTGACAGCTGCGAAAACTCACTTTTGGAATCGTTATTTTTTCGAGTGTATGATGTCATATGATTGACAGCTGCGAAAACTCACTTTTGGAATCGTTATTTTTTCGATTGTATGATGTCACATGATTGACAGCTGTGAAAACTCACTTTTGGAATCGTTATTTTTTCGAGTGTATGATGTCACATGATTGACAGCTGTGAAAACTCACTTTTGGAACCGTTATTTTTTCGATTGTATGTTGTCATATGATTGACAGCTGCGAAAACTCACTTTTGAAATCGTTATTTTTTCGAGTGTATGATGTCATACGATTGACAGCTGCGAAAACTCACTTTTGGAATCGTTATTTTTTCAAGTGTATGATGTCATACGATTAACAGCTGCGAAAACTCACTTTTGGAATCGTTATTTTTTCGAGTGTATGATGTCACATGATTGACAGCTGCGAAAACTCACTTTTGGAATCGATATTTTTTCGATTGTATGTTGTCATATGATTGACAGCTGTGAAAACTCACTTTTGGAACTTAAATTTTTTACTGATGTCATTTGATTGACAGCTGCGCGAAAACTATGGAACTTTTCCGGAGTGTATGATGTCGCATGATTGAAAACTCACTTTTGGAACCTGAGTGTATGATGTCATGGCTAGTTGTTTCCCCAAATGAAGCAGTAAACTAATGAGGAGAGACTGACCATGTCTTTGATCTGAGACAGCGTGACCTGCAGCGTGACGTTCAGGGTTTTGTCAGTGTCGTCCACCGGTCGTAGAGCAGTGGAATAATTCTCCATCAGATCGTTCAACAGTTTGTGTGCGTATCGACCCTGAGCACAATGAGCTGCTGAACACACACACACACACACATTTAAAAAACATCCTAGTAAAACACTTCAGAAAAAAAGCTCCATGAACAATGTATAAATAATGTTTTTGACCTGATAACTTTGAACGAATGCTATATTAACGTTACTGGAAGAACGTTATAAAGTTCTGAGACCGTTCCATGAAGCTGATTAAAGTGTTGTGTCAAAGAGCCAACAAATACTCATAATATATATTGGGTTTTAAAACAGTTTTAACACATGAATGTGTTCTTGTTAGAGTAATGGGCTGGTTGTAACAACGTTTGGGATCAATTTGAGATTTCTAAACCAATTTATATGGCTGATAAATTTGAATATATTGAAAGTTTAAGACACAACACAAAACAACTAACAAAATGTGTCAAATTTCCCCAGTCTTTCTGTGTAACAATATTAAAAAGAAAAAAAGAAGAAGAAAAAAGCAATATTAAAACATTTAGATATAAAAAAAAATGTTTAAATAACAATTTAGGTAAAAGACAAGTTTTAAAATAAACTAAGTTTATGCTTAAAACATGAACAAACTCAAAAATAAACTAAATTCAAAGGGAAAAATATTTTATTTTACCACTGACACATTAAAAAAAAAATTCAATAATTGTATCAGAAAACAAAACTTAATATCAAACAAAGTCATTTTGCTTTTCAAGTAAATCTTGATTTTAGAATGTTAACATTTGTACTGGAAAACAAAACATTTATCAGAACATTTAACAAAACATTTATCACGCTGTCAGTATGTTATACTGTATGTTAAAATACTTGCAACTAACCTGATTAAAAGTCTTAACCAGTAACCCAGGGGAAAACGTTTTTAGTGAACATTTATTTTTTATTATTATTATTTGTTTCAGAGCGTTCAGAGAAAATACAAAAGTAACGTTAATGTTTGCAAAATTCTGAAATGGAATGTTGCCTAAACGTTCGAATAACGTTAAAAATCATTTCGAATGATCAGAGAACGTTCAAAAATGACGGTTTCACACCTTAATGGCAACTTTAACGAAACGTTCTTAGAACTGTTTTTGTTGTCTTTGAAGAACATAGGCTATTGCTTAACACCAAACCAGCCTGAATGAATATGAATGTATAATCTGGTTAGCGTGTCTCGCCTTCGACGAGCAACAACGCAGAGAACTCCTGACACTTCTTTAAAAAGCAGACACTTCATTTTTATAAATTTTTCAGGAAACAAAACTTAAAATCTTAAGTCATTTTGCTTTTCAAGCAAATCTTGATTTTATAATGTTAAAATTTGTAGTGGAAAACAAAACATTTATCAGTATTATACTGTACTGTATGTTAAATACAAACTAGAAACTATATTAAACGGTAACCAGTAACCCAGAATGTTTTTGTTGTTGAACATTTAATTTTTTTGTTTGTTTGTTTTTTTTCAGAACGTTCAGAGAAAATTCAAAAGTAACGTTCCCATAATGTTGGCGAAATTCTGAAATGGAATGTTCGTTCGAATAACGTTAAAAATAATTTCGAATGATCAGAGAACATTAAAAAATGACGTGTTCACAGTTCACACCTTAATGGGCACGTCAAAAGCGTTCTTAGAACTATTTTTGTTGTCTTTGAAGAACATATTGCTTAATTAACCTCCACTAGGCCTACCAAACCAGCCTGAAATGAATATGAATGTGTAATCTGGTTAGAATATGCGTGTCTCACCTTCGACGAGCAACAGCGCAGAGAAGAACAGCATCTCCATACAGATCCTCTCCATCCCCGCGAGCAGAGATCACCCGGGAGGTCCTACAGGAGCATCAGCGCTGGATCTGTTCTCTTCTCCCCGTTCCGCGCTCGATCCGCCGTCACTGGAGCTCCGGTGTCGCGTTGCCGTTGCGCTCCGGTAACCAGACGCGCCGCTATTCAGCTGTCAATCATGCGCGCAACAGGTGGGCTCGCGACAGGTAACGGAGATGATGTGGGGATTGAGACGGGAATAACACCTTTATCATCATTACCGTGTCCTAAAATAACACGGGAGCGAAATGCAATCTATAGGTCATCCGTCTAGTGCGCCTTTGGTTTAGTTATAGATGTTAAAGGGATACTACACTTTAAAATGAAAATTAGCCCATGATTTACTCACCCTCAAGTCATCCTACAAAGCGGATGCACTTTTATGATGGCCAGATGCACTTTTATGATGGACAGATGCACTTTTATGATGGACAGATGCACTTTTATGATGGACAGATGCACTTTTATGATGGACAGATGCACTTTTATGATGGATAGATGCACTTTAATGATGGACAGATGCACTTTTATGATGGACAGATGCACTTTTATGATGGATGCACTTTTATGATGGATAGATGCACTTTAATGATGGACAGATGCACTTTTATGATGGACAGATGCACTTTTATGATGGATAGATGCACTTTTATGATGGACAGATGCACTTTTATGATGGATAGATGCACTTTTATGATGGACAGATGCACTTTTATGATGGATAGATGCACTTTTATGATGGATAGATGCACTTTAATGATGGACAGATGCACTTTTATGATGGACAGATGCACTTTTATGATGGCCAGATGCACTTTTATGATGGACAGATGCACTTTTATGATGGACAGATGCACTTTAATGATGGATAGATGCACTTTTATGATGGATAGATGCACTTTTATGATGGATAGATGCACTTTTATGATGGATAGATGCACTTTTATGATGGACAGATGCACTTTTATGATGGATAGATGCACTTTTATGATGGACAGATGCACTTTTATGATGGATAGATGCACTTTTATGATGGATAGATGCACTTTAATGATGGACAGATGCACTTTTATGATGGACAGATGCACTTTTATGATGGATAGATACACTTTTATGATGGACAGATGCACTTTTATGATGGACAGATGCACTTTTATGATGGCCAGATGCACTTTTATGATGGACAGATGCACTTTTATGATGGACAGATGCACTTTAATGATGGATAGATGCACTTTTATGATGGATAGATGCACTTTTATGATGGATAGATGCACTTTTATGATGGATAGATGCACTTTTATGATGGATAGATGCACTTTTATGATGGACAGATGCACTTTTATGATGGATAGATGCACTTTTATGATGGACAGATGCACTTTTATGATGGCCAGATGCACTTTTATGATGGACAGATGCACTTTTATGATGGACAGATGCACTTTAATGATGGATAGATGCACTTTTATGATGGATAGATGCACTTTTATGATGGCCAGATGCACTTTTATGATGGACAGATAGACTTTTATGATGGACAGATGCACTTTTATGATGGATAGATGCACTTTTATGATGGACAGATGCACTTTTATGACGGCCAGATGCACTTTTATGATGGATAGATGCACTTTAATGATGGACAGATGCACTTTTATGACGGCCAGATGCACTTTTATGATGGATAGATGCACTTTTATGATGGATAGATGCACTTTTATGATGGACAGATGCACTTTTATGATGGACAGATGCACTTTTATGACGGCCAGATGCACTTTTATGATGGATAGATGCACTTTTATGATGGATAGATGCACTTTTATGATGGACAGATAGACTTTTATGATGGACAGATGCACTTTTATGATGGCCAGATGCACTTTTATGATGGACAGATGCACTTTTATGATGGACAGATGCACTTTTATGATGGATAGATGCACTTTTATGATGGACAGATAGACTTTTATGATGGACAGATGCACTTTTATGATGGCCAGATGCACTTTTATGATGGACAGATGCACTTTTATGATGGACAGATGCACTTTTATGATGGACAGATGCACTTTTATGATGGATAGATGCACTTTTATGATGGATAGATGCACTTTAATGATGGACAGATGCACTTTTATGATGGATAGATGCACTTTAATGATGGACAGATGCACTTTTATGATGGATAGATGCACTTTTATGATGGATAGATGCACTTTAATGATGGACAGATGCACTTTTATGATGGATAGATGCACTTTAATGATGGACAGATACACTTTTATGATGGATAGATGCACTTTTATGATGGATAGATGCACTTTAATGATGGACAGATGCACTTTTATGATGGATAGATGCACTTTAATGATGGATAGATGCACTTTTATGATGGACAGATGCACTTTTATGATGGACAGATGCACTTTTATGATGGATAGATGCACTTTTATGATGGACAGATGCACTTTTATGATGGATAGATGCACTTTTATGATGGATAGATGCACTTTTATGATGGACAGATGCACTTTTATGATGGATAGATGCACTTTTATGATGGACAGATGCACTTTTATGATGGATAGATGCACTTTTATGATGGACAGATGCACTTTTATGATGGATAGATGCACTTTTATGATGGATAGATGCACTTTTATGATGGACAGATGCACTTTTATGATGGATAGATGCACTTTAATGATGGATAGATGCACTTTTATCATGGATAGATGCACTTTTATGATGGATAGATGCACTTTAATGATGGATAGATGCACTTTTATCATGGACAGATGCACTTTTATGATGAACATATGCACTTTAATGATGGATAGATGAACTTTTATGATGGACAGATGCACTTTAATGATGGATAGATGCACTTTTATGATGGATAGATGCACTTTTATGATGGATAGATGCACTTTAATGATGGATAGATGCACTTTTATGATGGACAGATGCACTTTTATGATGGATAGATGCACTTTTATGATGGACAGATGCACTTTTATGATGGATAGATGCACTTTTATGATGGATAGATGCACTTTTATGATGGACAGATGCACTTTTATGATGGATAGATGCACTTTAATGATGGATAGATGCACTTTTATCATGGATAGATGCACTTTAATGATGGATAGATGCACTTTAATGATGGATAGATGCACTTTAATGATGGATAGATGCACTTTTATCATGGACAGATGCACTTTTATGATGGATAGATGCACTTTCATGATGGATAGATGCACTTTTATGATGAATAGATGCACTTTTATGATGAATAGATGCACTTTTATGATGAATAGATGCACTTTTATGATGAATAGATGCACTTTCATCATGGATGGATGCGCTTTGATGGACTTAAAAATATACCCATTCACTGCCATTATAAAGCTTGGAAGAGTTAGGAAATTTTATAATATAACTCAGATTGTCTTCGTCTGAAAGAAGAATGTCATACACACCTAGGATGAGTTCAGGGTGAGTAAATTTAGATTTTGTGGTGAACTATCCCTTTAAAAGAGCGGGGAGATCTGTGGCTCGGAAAGGGGATGGAGTTTATCCGTGCCTTCAGAAGAAAGATATGCATCTAGCCATCAGAAACCCGACAAAACGGACGGATCCCGAGAATCCTGATCAGTTTGGACCGGACCTCAGTGTAATGCTGTGGTACTTTCATACAAACACATGTATTGAATGATTACAATTTGCAAGTCACTGTAAATTGCTTAAATTATTACTATGGAACCGTCTGAAAATATAATATCCAAAAATAGTCCAAAAAAAAAACCATGGTACTAATGTAAACACTGATATATATATATATATATATATATATATATATATTGTAAACATGGTACTAATGTAAACCATGGTACTAATGTGAACACTGATATATATATATATATTGTAATGTAAACATGGTACTAATGTAAACACTGATATATATATATATATATATATATATATATATATATATATATATATATATCACATTATCACTATTACTCACAGACAACAAACGTAATACTTAAGACATTAGACATTGCTGAATGAATTTTTTAAATCCAATTGTTATGTATAATATATTGTTATATATTAGATTTCTGAAGGATCATGTGACACTGAAGACTAGAGTAATGATGCTGAAAATTTTAAAATATATAAAAATATAAAAAAGTTATTTTAAATCGTCATAATATTTCACAATATTACTGTTTTTTTGGTGTATTTTTAATAAAATAAATGTAGCCTTGGGGAGCAGAAGAGACTTCTTTTAAAAACATTAAAAATCTAACAGATGCAAAACTTTTGAACGGCAGTCTCTCTCTCTCTCTCTCTTTCTATATATATATATATATATATATATATATATATGCCAAGCTCTGTCTCCATGATCATATATTCTGTATGAATGTGTTTGAGCTCTCAGAACCTGCAGTCAATGCAAAATACAGATCATCCAAACGTTACATGCTCAGCCATGAAACTAGTGTTTATTTCACTATTCCACAAAGCAATAATAAATAAAGGCATTGCCACATTGCTTTAATTTATACAGACTTTAATAGCTTTATTTACAGATGAACTCTTGTCTTTCATATATTTGCGCGTGCGTGTGTGTGTGTGTTTTCCAGTCTTGAATGTTTGAGATTAACATCTATGAGTGAAAGGAACCATTTCACGTCGTTCTGTTTGACAATGTAGTTTTAAAAATGTTTTCCAGATAAAAGAGCCAATGATTGTGCGGGAGGGAGAAAGACTGCAGTGCTGATTGTGTGTGTGTGTGTGTGTGTGTGTGAGGGGGCGGGGCTACAGTCGGGCTGGAGTCAGATTGCTGCACCGTTCTGAGGGAAATGATGATGATGATGATGAAGATTATAAGAGAGAAAGAAAAAAGGCACATCCAAACCAAAATAAGTAAACAAAAGAAAGAGATAGAAAAGTTCACAGTCAGTTCACCCAAAAATGAAAGTAAGCGTATCTTTTACTCGCGCTCATGTTGTTCAAAAACCTGCATTTTAACTGCAAAAATCTTTCTTTGTACAGAGAAAGAGCAGCGTGAACATTCAGCTAAACGTCTCCTGCTGAAGAAATACGAGTTTAGAACAACATAAACGTGACGTTTTCAGTTTGGGATGAACTATTTTGAGGAAAGAAATGGAAAAGATGGAGAGAGAACAGCAGGGAGGAGAGAACGAGTGTGATTGTGTGAGATCAGGTGCTTCGGCTCCTCGTGTGGGACTCAGTTGCTGAGCAATAGTTCTGTCGCTGTCTCCACGTCCCAGGACTTCGACGACAGCGCCACTATTACTGCGTTCTGCACAGAGGAAAACATGGCGGGAGGAAACACTTTCAGCACAATTACTACACCTATTACTGTCTGCTCAACCAAACGGTGGAGCACATTTTGAGTCACTATATTGTATTGAGAGGAGTATTTAAAGGGATAGTTCACTTTTGAAATTAATTTTTGGTATGTTTTAGCTTACCTCAAGGGCATCCAAGATGTAGGTGTCTTTGTTTCCGCAGAAGTTTCAATTTTGATATTTTTAGGTCAAACCGTTCTTGTCTGTCAGTCATATAATGCAGGTCTATGGTCACCACCTCAAAGAGCAGCACAGAGAAGTCCAAATTAAACATGATTTAATGACTCATAAATGTAAGTACACATTGATGGCCTAAGACACGAAACGAGCGGTTTGTGTGAGAAAACCAACAGTATTTATATCGTTTTTACCTCTTGTAGGCCATGAAACGGGACCCCAAATTTGGGCTACCGGTACCATTTTGAGGGATTACATTTCTTTTTGATTTTCATGAAGGTACACATCTCTAGTGTTGGAAAATGTGTGATAGCATCCGATCCATGGTAGCTTTCATTAGAAATCAACACTTATATCATCCTACCTCAAGGTAAGGTGTTCAGTGACTACAAGAGAGAAAAATTTATCCTTTTATAATTTTGAAAAATGTATTTAAAAAAATTAAAAAAAAAATTTAATATAAAAATTTATATAAATTTATACAATTATTATAACATTTTAAATTTATTTAAAGAAAAATTCGTTTATCCTTTTTCTTGACATATGTTTGAAAATCGTCCTCCGTAACCAAAAACTACCTTGAATCTAATGCTATCACACATTTTTCAAATACAGGGTCATATACCTACACAAAAATCACCATGCGGTTTAATCCCTCAAAATGGTACCAATCAACCCTCTGTCTCACGGCCTATTGTAACCACAGCCACGTCCAAGTGATCTGAGGGCGCGGGCGCTTCGGTCTGCGCAAGCGCCGGAAGTGATCTCTCTGAAAAAATTCAACGTTGTCTGTTGATATATCGAAATCGTCTTCCATTGCGATTCCCTGTATATCTAAATATGTTTAGATCTTCACAGTGAAAGGTAACACTTCCGAAATCTCTGTGTAAACAATGAGTGACGTACACGCGCGAGAGATCACTTCCAGACCGAAGCGCCCGCGCCCTCAGATCTCTTGGACGTGGCTGTGTTTACAAGAAGTAAAAACGACATAAATACTGTTGGTTTTCTCACACAAACCGCTCGTTTCGTGTCTCAGGCCATCAATGTGTACTTACATTTACGAGTCATTAAATCATGTTTAATTTGGACTTCTCTGTGCTGCTCTTTGAGGTGGTGACCATAGACCTGCATTATATGACTGACAGACAAGAACGGTTTGACCTAAAAATATCAAAATTGAAACTACTGCGGAAACAAAGACACCTACATCTTGGATGCCCTTGAGGTAAGCTAAAACATACCAAAAATTAATTTCAAAGTGAGCTATCTCTTTAACTCAAACTGATTGAGCCATCTCTACCGTCTGGTTAAGGTATGTTATGCCAAAAAAAATCCACTAGATGTCACAGTGTCGATCAACAGCACTTGTCACAACACTTCTTCTAACATGGATGTCAGAAACAAATAAATCACCCCAGCCATGTGAACTGTTTTTGGTGAAATGTTGCAAGCTAAGCATTTTTTTTTTTTACATATTACACTGTAAGAGCCCTAACTTTACAAAATTATATAAAGTATGTTTTTAATAATTTTTCAAAAACATGCTCAACCAAACGGTTGATTTGGCACATAACGATTAAGAATGGACATTACAATGCACTATTAAAACTTGGTTGTAATTCAAGAATGCTTTAGAATAAAGACCTAAGTTTAGTCTTGTTTTAAAGAAAACATTCAGCAGATTATTGCTGAAGTAAAAGCACTTCAAAAAATAAAAGTATGAAAAAGTTATGGAAGTAACTTGTTATCCTGTTATATCCTGTACTTAATATTTTTCTTTTATATAAAATCTATATTTTACAAAATATTTTTTACTATAAAATCAAAGCCATATATCTAACCAAGTTGTGTTCCAAATTTGAAGTTGATATCACAAAAATTGAAGTTCCCATGAGATTTTGTTTAGGCGTAACACCAAAAATGACATAAATTCCATTGAATTTAATTGTATGCATTTTGCTGTAACAAATTAATACATTTCTGTCCAAATATCACTTCTGTTACAAAATATGGAAGCTTGAGACTCAGACCTTTCTGACAACGTGTTTTGTCAAGACTAGAAAAGGTTTTGATCATAAATTATGATGGGCAATGAAAAAGTATGGCAAAGTATGTGTATGAATTCCGGTGCCATTTTTTACCATTAAGTGACATCTCAACCATTTGGTAGAGGCCGATATTAAAAAAATTATGGGATGTGTTGAAAAAAATGCATTGAGTGTGGTTACTAGCGACATAAGGAGATAAGAAATGCAAACAAAAACATTTTTCATCACTTTTTTCTTGGTGCGGACTTCAAAGGGTTAAAAAGTATGCAAAATCCCATTAGTGGCGTCTAAAGCACAGCATGTGCACTTGTTAGGGCACTATGAATTCCACAAGGCGGGAAAACGTGGACGGAATCGCGGAATCCAGTCATAAAAACGGGATTTACTGTATATCTATATGAGGATGTGAACGCATGAACTTCATCTCCAGAGCCACTCTGAGCATTCACCGTTTCATTTCAGAAACTCTCTTCACTGAAACCCCTCAAAATAAAAGTTTGGTTTAACTTGAAGAAATTCTGACAGACATATTTTACAGATGTAAACTTTGTTTGACAAAAAAGTTAGTTTTATTTGATATGATTAAAAGTAATATTGATTTAATCATATGGTTAAAATGAATGTTTTATGCCTTCATTTGATTACCAGAAAAATAACTTCATAGAAATTAAAAAAATAAATGTTTTATTTATTTTATAAATTGTTGTTTTTATTAATTCAATTAAAATATACATGATTTTTGATTATTAAAACTTAATTAAACCATTAAAATGGAATTCAGAAACCTTAACAAAAAATATTTTTTTTAAAAATCAAATGGAATTTGAGAAAAAATTTATAAAACCTATTTCATAGAGCCCTAAACATGTAGTTTTTGTTAAACTTTTAATAAATTGTTGTTAAATTGATTAAGCTGCATGATTTCAATTAATTAGACATGCTTTCTAAATACTCATATTTTATTTAACCAATAAAAAGAAGTCAAAAATAAAATAAAATGGAATTTGGGGAAAAATAAACAGGCTTTCATAGGGCCCTCATTTTTGAACATGCTTTCTGAACAAGTATTTTGCACAAAGTCCTACAGAAGAAGCTCAGCTGACAGGGGCCGTTCTGAACAAACCTTCTTCCAGTTCATTCAGTGTTATCTGGTTTTTAATTATTAATTGCAAAAACATTATTTATACATCTTTCATGGAAAGTTTTTTTTTTCTTTCTTTTTGTTGGACATTTTAGTTGGACGTTCGTCTGACGTTTTTTAAATGTTACTACTTGTTTCAGAACATTCAAAAGTAACGTTCGCATAATGTTTGAAGAATGATAAAATGTTCGTATAACCAAGAAAAAACATTTTGAACATTCAAAAATAACATTTAGTTTTTATACCTGTGGTTTTTGTAAGTGTGTGTTTCTCTACTCACTTTCTCGAAGCCCATAGCGCAGAGTTTGTCTATTTTGCGTGTGTAGTCTGGGCTGGAGACGGGCGCTCCCGCGTAAACATGTGACCAGAGTCGAGCCGTCTGTTTGAACATCTCTGGGTTCTGTTTATACTGTGAGACAGGAAATAAACACAGTGAAGACAGGAAGTGACCACATCAGCCTGACACCCAAACGAAATCAACCTCCTTTAGTCTATCAGAAGTGTGTAGAGTTATTAGTATCTCATTTTCTAGCGGATAACTTTCTGAATTGCACGTATCAGTCATAAACAATAGTAAAACTACGATGGTACAAAACTGTTCAAAAGTTTGAGAAACATTATGCTTGATGATCTGCATTTATTTGTAAAAACAGTGAAATATTATTACAATGTAAATCAGCTGTTTTCTATGTGAATATATAGTAAAGTGTAATTTATTCCTGTGATCAAAGCTGAATTTTCAGCATCATTACTCCAGTCTTCAGTGTCACATGATCCTTCAGAAATCACTCTAATATGAGGATCTGATGCTCAAGAAACAGTTATGATTATTATGATGAATAGAAAGTCAAAAAAGCAGCATTTATTTGTAACAGTAATCTTTTGTAACATTATAAATGTCTTTACTGTCACTTTTAATCAATTTATTGCGTCCTTGCGGAATATTAATAAAAATTAAAATAATAAAAAAAGATTGTCTTTCGAAGTTTAATAATCACATTAGGACGCATCACGATTCCTGTCTTTCTGTCGCCAAATTTAATACATCTTAACGATAATTAAGAGTATAATACCATTCAAGATATTAAGAACTTTTCATGGCCTTAAATTCGATCAAACAAAATTCTTTTTTCTTTTTTTAAATGATTTATCCGTGCACATCATTATTGTTTTATTAATCTTGAATGAGAATAAGTTCCTCTCGCAGCATCTCTTCTCTTCTCTGATGATGTGGGCGGGGCTATAACCTGTCACTCACATGAGATCAGCCAATAGCAAACCACAACCAGCCAATCAAATCCCCACAGGCAAAATCAAGCCCCGCCCACATTTGTTCTTGTTCCAGAAGCGTTTCACTCGGATATACAGAACAATAGAGGAGAAAAGACTAGCGTAACACACATGGGGACTCTGAGCGCTACAGACACTCTTAGAACCACTACAGATTTTGCTATAATATTTGTACGGCCACTTTTTGTTGCTCGTTCCCGACACAAGCTCACATATACCGCTGAAACTCGAAAAATTAGAATATTGTGCTAAAGTTATGATTTTGATGCTTATGGCTTACAGCTTATGAGAACCCTAAATTCAAAATATCAGAAAATTAGAATATTACATGAAATCAATAAAAAAAAAAGGATTTTAAATACAGAAATGTCGGCCCTCTGAAAAGTATAATCATGCATATGTATATAGTTATATATACTAAATATATTAGTTTCCCCTTTTAAGTTGAATTACTGAAATACATGAACTTTTGCACCATATTCTAATTTTTCAAGTTTCACTTGTACATTTAATATTTGTTATTATTTCAACTTTGTGGTGTTATTTGTCAATTAGTGTTTGTGTTTTGTTGTTTGTAGATGTATTGTTAATTGTATTTTGTTGTGTTTTTGATATGTAGTGACTGTTATGTGGTGGGACCCCCTCGAAAACAAGATGATTCATCTCAAGGGGTTAATCCTAATAAATACATAATTTTCTATATTACCTGATTGGCGACTACAGCGTCCTGTGGATCATCTGGTTCAGCAGCGGCCAGAAGAGCCTGTAGTGACAGTAACACTGTTCGGAGGGTCATGGCCGCCGCCCTGAAACACACACACACACACACACACACACACACACACACGAGAGAGTTCATCAGTTTCAGTGTTCACTGTGTCTTCACAGCGCTATTCAGAATGATCTTACCACTGGTCCTTTAGGATGTCCAAGCAAATGGCTCCTGTTACTGAGCTGATGTTGGGATGCCAGATCTTCGTTATAAACCGAACCTGAAAAACATCAGCGGACAAGTGGAATTAATACCTGAAGAAGTGAGACACATTAGTCAATAGCAGAGCAGGCACCTCACAATGTGATTCAGTTTCAATTCAGGGAATCACAATGCAAACAAAATGCATCTAAAGCGCTAATATTTGGCGAATAAATGCAGCTTGTTGCAATATAAATCTGCACTACAATCTACAACACACTTTAAAGTATAAAGTTCGTGTGCACAGCCAACAGAAGTAGAAGAATACGCAGGTAAATAAGCTTCTTTTAGATGCGGCTTCGCAGTTTTCATGCTGTAAATGAGATTATGTATCAGAACTGCCTCAAACGTTGTTGTTGTCAATCGGCATGCTTCTTGTTTTCTGTGGTTGTGCTTGAGAGCAATCATCTCTCGTTACTCACCTTAGGTGGATTAAATGGATACGTCTCTGGAATTTTAATTTCTAGTTGAAATCTGCCACCTACAAAACAGGAAAAGACAGAAAATCACATAAAACTAGAGTCAAAATCAAAACAATTTATGAAATCAACATCATATTAGTGTAAATATCTACTCCAGTAAGCATGCATACGTGTCACCAAGACATCTGATAAAAACATCATCTGAAACGTTTAGAAACATCAACATTTAAACAAGTGCATGCATTTAGAAAATTATTTGTCGTTCCAATGTCAGAAAGGAAACGTTTTAGAAATGAGACACTAATGTACACGAAAAAATGGCACACTGTCATTCAATTTAGGAATTTGAAAATATCCTTCATTTGATTTTATCTGTATTTAAAACCAGTTTAAGTCGACATAGACAAGACTGTACAATATCAAACGCTGATAGCAGAAGTGCTATGCTGGTTGAAAAGGAGAAATAAGATTATTTATTTCCACAACAATATATATTTTTCATTAAAATAATGCAAAATACAGTTTGACAGCTGTTTGTGTGGCAGGCGTGGCATCAAATAGTGCAGATATCTTGAGGTGTATGTGGTTGATCAGGTAAGACAGAAACGCAATAGATCAAAATAATTAATTTGCTCTCGCCTTCATAAGGTGTGTCTGGCGGTCCTGCGATTTCCCCTCTCAGCTCTGTGAAATTCTCATCCACTAAATCAACCTTGATCTGGTTTTTACTTGTCTGTGAAAATAAAAAGAAATGTCAGGAAAGTTAGTCAACAAAAAAATAAAAATCCATTCCACAAAATTGTTCACTTTCGTCCCCAAAATGAGAGCAGAAAAAGCCTTGGAAAGTATGGATTAGGTTTGCAACTTTGGGACGGTTGCTATTCGTTTTCTTGATGCCTTAAAAAATGAACACAGGCTTCAAAATTTAAAGTCGAATCTTGGAATTTAAATGGCAAAATACAATTAACCCCAAACTTTGCAACTAAATCCAAAATTCCAACTTAATAATGCTCAACTCGCCAAAATTCAAAAGGACCAACTCTTAGCAAAAACATCCTAGAAACTTCTGACAAGGCTCTCTCAAAGTTATGAACAAAGTTATGGCAAAACATATTTTTGTTAACTGGGATACTGTAGTCAAGTCTTGGTACAGTGATGATATCAGAAGGTAAATGCAACTAAAAATCATAAAAACATGATTGTTTTTGTACCCTGGTAATTGTATTTTTGGCACTTCATTTGTGACTGACAGTTGTAACAATTCACTATAATTAGTAATACCCAACTAAACCTGTAATTTAAGTTAGATACTTAATGAAGGATCAGAGATTTAGTTCATTTGTGCTGAAGTTTTAATTCGTTTACACTCGTTTTAAAAGTTTCACACAACACTCAATACACACATTAGTTCATTATAACATATTATTTAAAGAATAAACATTAATCACGAGTCACAAATGGAGGTTTTAATGAAAATTTGCGTCCGTAACACAATTACAATCATCAATTTTATCATTGTTGTGATTCTGTCGAAGCTATCAAATCCTATCATTAACTATCATAAAAGTTTGCCATACAATAAAAACATGTCAGCCCACATAAATTAACCCAAATATTAATTGTTATGCGCCTAAAAATGTTGTTTTAACGTCAAATGTAAGCGTAAATGTGTGTGTTTATGTAGCACTAGCTGGCCTTCGGTTAGCATGCGGCTAGTCACACACAGGCCTTTATAAAAAACACTATAAACACACACGAATACACATCAAACCGCTGCATAAACACAATAAATACAGCAGAATCGATTAAATAAGCACATTTGAATGCCAGAGATATGTGTTTTGGCTTGTTTCGGAGGGTTGGACTCGTTTAAATGCGGTTCGGCCTGGACGGGACAAACATCCCATAATATTCCCCCAAATCGCGTATCTGACACCCAAAACACACATTAAACTGCATCATCTCAATGAACGAGACAAATCACAGCTTTAGCGGATTCGGTCCAGATCAGAGTGAGTCACAATTGATCCGTCCATCATTTCACATGATTAAATGCACATGTGTCAGTCATAAGGCATGATTGACAGCTGTCAAGCGAAATGCACACATGTGTGTAAGTGCTAAACGAACCTCTTCGCTTTTCAGAACCTCTTTAAACTCCCGTTTGATCCGCTGAACCGCGATGTTGGCCATGCTGTTCATACACCACCACCACCAACAACACACACACACACACACACACACACACACACACACACACACACACACACCCCTCTCCCTCTCTCTCTCTCTCTCTCTCTCTCTCTCTCTCTCTTTTGCAGCTGTGTACAATAAAGATGTAATACCATAGTATTTTTGATGTGCCTTGGTACATGAATATGGTAATCATTCCATGGTATCAATCAAGTATTGACTCCTGATACCAGTAACAACCACCACAGTAACTTTTGCAAAACCTTCAGGTTTTTGTCCTGTATAATTTATTCAGAGTGAGTGTGAGCGAATGTTGTGTCTGTACATCACGTTTTAGTTTAAAGGTGCTTTATTGGCATGACAAATGTTTTTACATTCATATTTCCAAAGCATTTGCAGCCTTTCTGCATGCAGTTGAAACTGGAAAATGAAAGTAGTGCAAAACAACACAAACAACATAAAAACTGTAATTGACAAATAAATATAAAACAGAATTACAAAATAAAATTAATTTATAAGTAAAAGTATATAAAAGTAATAATAATAATACGATAATATAATAATAAAAAAATATAAAATAGCATTTATAAATTCCCTGGTGAAAAAAAAAGAAGCTAAGTATACTTGCAGCCAGACTAATTCAATATACTTCAAGTGTGTTAATGATTAGTTAACTTGAAGTGTGCTATTTTGGAACAACTAATAGTATATTTTAGTTGTAATTAAATTGTAATAAAGCACAACTTTAAGTGTATTCAGTGTACTTTTGTGTGCTAAATTGGAACAACTATAGGCCTATACTTTAAGTACATGCCTGGGTCGGAACTAATTACATGCATGATTAGTGATATTAAAGTGTACTTTATTTGTGTTACAGGCACATTACAAATTCATTACGAGTGTCTTCAAAACATACAAGCAATATACCATAAGTGTATTATATTTGAGTAAAAAGTATATGCAATACATTTGGCTTATTCCAAATACTACAAATTGCACACGTTGTCTTCAATAGCAAATGCACATTAATAAACAAATATTACTTAGCTAAACTTTGTAGAATATACTATTGTATACTATAATGTATTTTGAAAGTATATTTTCAATGCGCAATGATCATTTTCAGCATTTTTTAAAGTAAAGTGCAAATAAATACACTTTTAAATATAAACTTTCAAGTATATTTTTCTGAAATATATATTTTTTAGAAAATATAGCCTACTAAAGTAATTATTTAAAAAATGTGTTAAAAGTTGTATTGTTAAAATAGGTAAAAGCATGATGCTAATATACTTTTAACATAAAGATAGTAAAACAATTTGTATATTTGAAATGGGATTATATTTCAAACACATTAAAGTATACTTTTTTCCCACCAGGGTTGTATTGGGTCTAGTTTTTCAAAAAGTAGAATCTGGATCAGAATGATCTGGATTTGGAAATCCTTTAGTGCCAGTTTTTCCAAGCAATGATTGGATCACCCTGATATGATCCAGATCCACACTTTTCCAGATCACATCCAGATTAGCAGTGCTCCAAATGGGGTCAGATTACACAATGATGCTAAAAAAGAAAAAATGAATTTCAATGTTTTAGCATTCTCTCGCACGGGTTTTGTGTTTCCCCACTCGTTCTCATTGTGAATGAGCACAAAGTTTCTTGGGGAAACGCAAAACTTGTGCGAGAGAATGCTAAAACATTGAAATTCATTTTTCCTCCCGTCACCACCATGTCCCTTCAGAGCTTCCGTAGCCCCTCGTGATGTGACCTACAACAAAAACAAACAAATACGTTCAATAAGGGATGCAATTGTTAGAAACTACTTTTGACTGGTTCATTTCTGATGATTGTGTCAATATAGTTTATATACAGATGGTCTTCGGGGTCTATTGGACCCCAAATGACTTTTGCTCAAATTAAAAAAAATGTTCTCTTAGTCCAAATGGTTTGAAACTTTCTACGGCTCTCAACACTTTCTAGATCTACAAAAAAAAAAAAAAAAAATTTTTTTTTAATGATATCTGTTTTTATGTTGGCGTGACAAAAATAGTCACCCTCGTGGTCTTCGGGGTCTATTGGACCCCGCAATCAAAATAGACAAAATAACATCATCAAAATCAGAAACAACGTAGTACACATAGACAGAAATATGACAGAAATAAAGTGGCACACTTCCAACAATGCAAAAAACATCCACAATCCAAAATGATCATGCTCACCACAGGCGCACACACACACACAAACACACACATAAAGAGGAATACATTTATACAGGAATACATACAGACTATAAAAACTGTTCTCGTATCATTTGTAAAATAAAATAATCTAAAATGCAGAACAACCAGAAAAATAAATTGGTAACACTTAGACGCATTGAAAATGTGCGCACACACACATACACACATTAACACACACACACACACACACACACACACACACACACACACATTTGTAAGGCTATAAAAAGTCTTATAATTTGTCAAATAAAATCATACAAAATGAAGAACCACCACAAAAATAAATTGGTGACACTGTACACATAAAAATAGAAATAAAATGTAAACACACACACGACAATGACAACAACAACAGTGAAGTGCCAAACCTGCTCCAACCCTGTCTGCAGAAGTCATGCGGTTTACCATGCATAGTGTTTTTTCAGTACAAAAAATGCAAAATTTTGACAAAAATTATATTATTTTTGTTATAATTGTGATTTTATAATATTTAGATATGAATCCAACTGAATCCAACTTTAGAAACTATATCTTTCAGTAATTCAAATAGCAAATAGCATGGAGCTCTATCCATCTAGTGGTTAAAGTGATTTATTACAAATTTTAACCTGTATTTTCCAAAAAATGGGCAAAAATCTTACATTAAACCTTGTAAACTTATCCATGGTATCCCCAGGAATGAAAGTTAGAAATCTGGGTCTTTTATAAAGTTTATTTAACATAAAATGCTTTTTTTTTGGTAAAAATCCTATTTAATTAAATATTTATTTATTTATTTATAGATTTTTTTTTAAAAAATCATAAATTCTCCAAAAACTGCACAAATGTTGAGTAAAAACATTAATAAACAGAGTAAAATTATATTTGTTAAAAAAAAATATATGTTGTTCGGTTACAAAATTAAATGTTGTTGTCTGGGGTCCAATAGACCCCGAAGACCACGAGTGTGACTTTTTGTTGAAGACCATCAGAGGGTTAAAAAACATTTTTAATGTTTTCAAAACTATTTTTATTCGATATCGACGGCTGTTTGGGGGATTATTTTATAGTGCCAAAATCTCTCTCTCTCTCTCTCTCTCTCTCTCTCTCTCTCTCTCTCTCTCTCTCTCTCTCTCTCTCTCTCTCTCTCTCTCTCTCTCTCTCTCTCTCTCTCTCTCTCTCTCTCTCTCTCTCTCTTTTGTGCAAAAAAAAAACCTACAGAATTTGCATCATGTAATAAATACACACACTGAAGTTGTTTACTGTATCAATTACAATGTTGCAAATAAATCCTATAGTATTTTGCAAGCAAGGCATTGGAGGGGCATTAGATGAAGAATTTCAAAACATCTGTTAAGAAAAGCTGGTTGTCAGAGTCATTTTTCTAGCGAAGCCTATCTCTCTTTATCTCGACCATCTCTCAGAGTCATTATTCTAGCGAAGCCTATCTCGACCATCACTGACCCGAGTCATGGGTCAGTTTCACAGAAGGAGAAATTAGTTCGTTTATCTTTTTTTGCAACCTGTACAATCCCCAGAATAACACGTAGACCGCAGAGATAGAATTTAATGGTGGCAATTGAGAAGAACACAAATGACAAAAGCAAATGCACTAATTTATTTTAGAATATTTAATTTGATTTGAATTGAATTTTTGACCCCAAAATCACCTTAATCTGAAAACAGAAAATGTGCATCATTCCATTTACTGTCAGTAGATTTTGCAACTGTTATACAAATAAAATATAAACTTTGCAAAATACTTGATTTCTGTATACTTAAGTATTATTTTGGGGGATCTGTAGGCTACTTTATTCAAGGACAATTTAAACTGACTTATTGTACTTTTACTTGATTAGGCCTACATTTCTGAAGAAAAAAACTGTACTTACTCCTCACAATTTTATTGTAAAGTAGGCTACTTTTTTGCATTTTATTTTCTATTTACGCGTTAATGATGGTAAACGGAAGCTCGAACATGCGCACACGAACCACTAATCTTCGTGTTTGCGCATCAAGCAAAAGCGTTTCATTATCAGTTATAACTTTCATCAGGGACATTTCTGGCTTCAAAACTTCACCATCAAATCTGAGGAAGCATATTTAGGCAGCAAAGTTGCTTTTTTCCCCCAAAAAACGTTTTGTCCGTTTCCATTATAAGTAAATTATCTGTTTATTACCTGTAAATTGGCTGATCAAATAAAATCAGTGAAGAATTTAAATACAATTAATATTTTGGTGGCCATGATTGCTTTCTTACAGTTTTTCTCAATTGTTTACACACAAATACTGGTACTTGAGACCCAATGACCACAACATGTAACTCTCTGAACCAATTCTGCTAAAAGCACAATTCCTGCTTTACACTCAAATTGCAGTTCTAAAACACACTTTTTTCAAAACACTACACACAATTCTCTGCTTTTGGCACAATTTCCATGCAGAAAATCTCTTGTTTTCACAAGGAACACACTGCCATTCAGATATGCACACTGACTCCTCACATGGGCAAACACCCGTCACACAGTTTTACAATTAGCAATCAGAGCTTTAGCATAAAAGACCAAAACAGAAGAGAGGATGCAGCATAGTTTTTTTTACTGTAACTGTATACAGTAAATTTTTCTGTTGTTTTATGTAGACCACTGTATGTGCAACTTTGTGTTGGTTGGGATATACACTGTACATTGTTTTTGTGGGGAAAATAAAATATATTTGTTACCGTGTATTTGTGTGTTCTGAATATAAAAACAATATTCTCAAATATTTTGTAGTAAGTGTAACACTGAACAAAACAAAGGCCTAAGTCATGATGAATGGAGAAGAAGTGTTTTCCATTCATCATAGTGTTTTACATCGAGCAAATCAGTGTTCAACTGGTTCTTATAAATAAATGTCTATTCATATGATGGTTTGTGTGTGTCATTTGAAAACAAAATACCATTTTGAGAAGAAATAACTTTGTTTTGAACGTAAAGTTTCATTTTGCAGGAGAATTGAGGGGTTTTGCCCATTGTGTGTGTGTGTGTTTTTTTTTATTTGTGTGTAGAGTTCTGAGAGTATGAGGCATGCTTTCAGAAAATGTGTGAAAACAATCGAGAAAAACTGTAACAGTTATAATACATCGGGCTGCCAATTAATTCCAGTCAATAAAAAATAAAAAAGTCCCTATAAATAATCACCCAAACAGCAAAAAAAAACGGACATTTGTCACTGTATATTACTGTAATTACAATAACACAGTCATCAGAGATCAACCAGTCAAAGGAGTTTTTAACGCTATGCTTTATAAGTCTTGGTTATTTAAGTATCTGGAGTTACCACTGTTTTAGCTGACAAATGATAACTTCGTCACACTGTCGTTCTTAGAGGCTATTCAAAACATACATTGTCATTTGCAGTGTTGTGTTTTACAGTTTTTTTTCAATTGTTTACACGCAATTTTGAAAACCGGGTTCTTTTTTTCAAAATATAATCACAATTATCCAAACACCACACTCAATTTGCATAATTCCTAGATTGTTTGAAAAAATGACACACTTCTGTCAAAACATACACACTTCAGTCAAAACATATACACATATTTGTGAAAATGCTATTAGTTTTCATTTAACCAACACAGTCCTCAGTGATCAGACACTATTGCAGCCAGTTTCACACGGCTGTGATAAATAAAAAACACATTTGTAAAAAAAAATTTTTTTAGGAAATAGCATGTGCTAGATTTTTGGCCAGACATTGTTATGTAAGGGATCATTTAGATGAAAAAAAAAAAAATAGTGACAAACCCAGAACATTCTTCATGATTAGTTTGAGATATAGGGAGAATGTACACAAATATGCCTACTATAAACTTGACATCAACTCGCAGAAGGGCTGGCAAAGATCGAGCAAAGTCAACTGCCCGGGAAGCATAAAGTGTGGTGCTATCAGCACATCCTGTACCAACGCATACTGTGGCCCCTCAAGGTCTGCGAAATCGCGTCATCACATGTCAGCAGAATGGATAGCCTAGCCAACAGCTACATCCGCAAGTGGCTAGGCTTGCCCCGATGCTTTTCAGACGCAGGTCTCTTCGGTCGGAGCGTGCTCGAGCTCCCCTTCAAATCCATCAGCTTAGGATATAAGCAGGAAAAGGCTCGCCTTGTGCTGGATCTAAAAAACTCAGCAGACCCGCTCATAAGGAGTGCGAATGTCCCCATCCGCACAGGCCGCAAATGGAAGGCGCAAGCAGAAGTGGAGCGTGCCATCTCCAGTCTGCAACACCGAGAAGTGATGGGGGCGGTCCAGACTGGGGAGAAGCGCAGCAATTCTGGTCCAAAGCCACCAAGAGGCAGCAGAAGACAATGGTGGTGGACGAAATCACCAGACTGGAGAAGGAGCGCTTCCATCTGAAGGCAATATCCCAGGGCACACAAGGAGCCTGGACGAGATGGGATGCTACCATCAACAGGCGTATTACCTGGGCGGATATCTGGAGGACACCTCAATCCAGGCTCAGCTTCCTGTTAAGGGCGACCTACGACACCCTTCCATGCCCCAGGAACCTCACACTGTGGTATGGTGATGAAGTGGGCTGTCATCTGTGTGGGAGCGCCAAGGCAAGTCTCCGACACACTTTGTCGGGATGCAGAGTGGCACTGACCCAGGGTCGCTTCAGGTGGCGCCATGATGCAATCCTGACGAAACTGGCCGAGATTCTGGAGGGTGGTAGGGTTGCAGCAAACCAGTTACCGGCAACAGAAGAGCATGCCCTGACAGGATTTGTAAAGCCTGGCGGTATACACCAATTGCCTGCCCAGAAGAAGATCAGCATGCTCGCACCTGGTAAAGAGTGGCAGATGCTGGCAGACCTTAGGAAACAGCTGGTCTTTCCAAGAGAGATCATGACTACCACTCTCCGACCAGACATAGTCATGTGGTCAACAGTGGCGAAGCGAGCCCTCTTCATTGAGCTAACCATCCCCTGGGAGGAGAATATGGCAGCAGCCCACGAAAGGAAGCATCAGAAGTACGCCGAGTTAGCAGCGGAGTGCAAAGATGCTGGCTGGAAAGCAACTGTACACCCGGTGGAGATCGGCTGTCGAGGCTTTGTGGGCAAAGCAGCAGTCCAGCTGCTACATGGAGTGGGCGTAACAGGCTCAAGGCTGAGGAAAGCCACGGGGGTGCTGGGAGAGGAAGCGGAGAAAGGGAGCTACTGGCTTTGGTTGAGGAGGAAAGAGATGGGGTGGGGATCATCACCCCAGTAATGACAGCTGCAGGGGGTGGCGGGGAGACGTCCCCAGCATGCCACCGGCCCCCCCGCCTGGAGATGTACTGGTCGTGGGGGCGAAACATCTATGAACGGCGGTGTCCAGCTGATGACCCTGCAGCTGTCCCAATTGGCACCGGAGGAGGTGCGTCAGGCTTGAAAGCCAGAGCAGGTAATGCCACCTCAACTGTACAACAAACTGCCAAGCACTGCACAACACTGATTTCTGCAGACTCATATTTCAAGTATTTATTTACAGTATTTCTTACCATAATCAGTTACAGTAATCAACCAACAAAGAAATCAATGAAAAAAATAAAATCTGTAGACAAATAAAAATTACTGCATGAAGTACATACAGTTTGACTCTGAAGAAAAACTACTGTAAAAGCAACAAGAACAGTATCAACCAGAGATTTGGTTGATCTCTTTGTCCAGCTTCCATCAGTCCATGGTTGATAACATGGTCAATAAGTGTTGCACGGATTTCTTGAGTCAAATTTGGTCCTCGTCTTCTTTGTTCAGGTTCTATCAACTCTTCAAGTCCTTCTCTACCTCTTCCTCTACCTAGGCCTCTTCCTCTATCTCCTTCTTCACCTCTTCCTCTATCTCCTTCTCCTCTTCCTCTACATGGGCCTCCTCCTCTACCTCCTTCTCCTCCTCTACCTCCTTCACCTCCTCCTCTACCTCCTTCTCCTCTTCCTCTACCTCCTTCTCCTCTTCCTCTACCTCCTTCACCTCCTCCTCTACCTCCTTCTCCTCTTCCTCTACCTCCTTCTCCTCTTCCTCTACCTCCTTCTCCTCTTCCTCTACCTCCTTCTCCTCTTCCTCTACCTCCTTCACCTCCTCCTCTACCTCCTTCACCTCCTCCTCTACCTCCTTCTCCTCTTCCTCTACCTCCTTCTCCTCTTCCTCCTCTTCCTCTACCTCCTTCTCCTCTTCCTCTACCTAGGCCTCTTCCTCTATCTCCTTCTTCACCTCTTCCTCTATCTCCTTCTCCTCTTCCTCTACATGGGCCTCCTCCTCTACCTCCTTCTCCTCCTCTACCTCCTTCTCCTCCTCCTCTACCTCCTTCTCCTCCTCCTCCTCTACCTCCTTCACCTCTTCCTCTACCTCATTCTCCTCTTCCTCAACCTCCTTCTCCTTTTCCTCTACATGGGCCTCCTCCTCCTCTACCTCCTTCTCCTCCTCCTCTACCTCCTTCTCCTCCTCCTCTACATCCTTCACCTCTTCCTCTACCTCCTTCTCCTCTTCCTCTACCTCCTTCTCCTCTTCCTCTACATGGGCCTCCTCCTCTACCTCCTTCTCCTCCTCTACCTCCTTCACCTCTTCCTCTACCTCCTTCACCTCCTCCTCTATCTCCTTCTCCTCCTCTACCTCCTTCACCTCTTCCTCTACCTCCTTCTCCTCCTACTCTACCTCCTTCTCCTCTTCCTCTACATGGGCCTCCTCCTCTACCTCCTTCTCCTCCTCTACCTCCTTCACCTCTTCCTCTACCTCCTTCTCCTCTTCCTCTACCTCCTTCACCTCTTCCTCTACCTCCTTCACCTCTTCCTCTACCTCCTTCTCCTCCTCCTCTACCTCCTTCTCCTCTTCCTCTACATGGGCCTCCTCCTCTACCTCCTTCTCCTCCTCTACCTCCTTCACCTCTTCCTCTACCTCCTTCTCCTCTTCCTCTACCTCCTTCACCTCCTCCTCTACCTCCTTCACCTCTTCCTCTACCTCCTTCTCCTCTTCCTCTACCTCCTTCTCCTCTTCCTCTACATGGGCCTCCTCCTCTACCTCCTTCTCCTCCTCTACCTCCTTCTCCTCCTCCTCTACCTCCTTCTCCTCCTCCTCTACCTCCTTCACCTCTTCCTCTACCTCCTTCTCCTCTTCCTCTACCTCCTTCTCCTCTTCCTCTACCTCCTTCTCCTCTTCCTCTACCTGGGCCTCTTCCTCTATCTCCTTCTTCACCTCTTCCTCTATCTCATTCTCCTCTTCCTCTACATGGGCCTCCTCCTCTACCTCCTTCTCCTCCTCCTCTACCTCCTTCACCTCTTCCTCTACCTCCTTCTCCTCTTCCTCTACCTCCTTCTCCTCTTCCTCTACCTGGGCCTCTTCCTCTATCTCCTTCTTCACCTCTTCCTCTATCTCCTTCTCCTCTTCCTCTACATGGGCCTCCTCCTCTACCTCCTTCTCCTCCTCTACCTCCTTCACCTCTTCCTCTACCTCCTTCACCTCTTCCTCTACCTCCTTCTCCTCTTCCTCTACCTCATTCTCCTCTTCCTCTACCTTCTTCATCTCCTCTTTGAGCTCCCCCTCTTATTCTCACTCTTCTTCTTCTTCTTCTTCTTCTAGCTCCTTCCATTTTTGTTGAAGACAGGTGAACTCACCTGCTGCCTTTTATAGCACACCTGAGTGCTGCGTTTTCAAATTAGCACATGTGTGCTTCCACACCTGGTGGATGTGCATATCCAATTCATTCATTAGTGTGGTCAATGGCAAACCGGGGCTTTGTAATGACAAGGAAGTAACCTCACAATCCTTAACTGTGTCTAAGGTGTGAAAATGTGTGTAGAGTTTTACAAATTACTGTGTGTAATGTTTTGCAAAAAGGGTGAAGCTGACAACGTGCTTACAATTGTGCAAATCTAGGCTGGCGTTTTGCTCCTTGAGTGTAAGGTTTTGCTAATAGTGGGAAAGTTTTCATTTTAGTGTGTAAGCAATTGAAAAAAACTGTAAATAAAATGAAACTTATTGTAATGTCTTACTGATGATCAGTGTTAGAGTAACTTACAGCTTTAGGGCAAGTAACTTGAGTTACGTAATCAGATTAGCTTTTCAAGTTACTAAAAGTAACGCATTATTTGTACGCAATACAAGTTACTTTTTCAAATAAGTAACAGTTACTTTCTCACATTTATTGACTAACAGCTCTCCTGTCCCCATGTTGAGAGAAATAAAGTGTGTGTGTGTCTGTGTGTGTCTCTGTGTGTATGTGTGTGTGTGTGTGTGTCTGTGTGTGTCTCTCTCTCTGTGTGTGTGTGTGTGTGTGTGTGTGTGTGTGTGTGTGTGTGTGTGTGTGTGTGTGTGTGTGTGTGAACAAAATGCTTATTGTAGTTCTAGACTAAATGTGAACGTGCATTTACTCATCTCACTTGCACGAAAACATTCAGTATTCCTCAAAATGAATAAAAACAGTAAAATGCAATAATTACAGTAACACTGTAATTTGCTCTGGCCCCCTTCCTGTTCGCAGGAGTGATGAGATAGTCAGTAGATTGTGTTCGCTCAATGGCTGGTTGTCTGAGTGGTGTCCGCGAAATAATGTAGAATTCATAGACAATTGGAAAAGTTTTTGGGGCAAACCTGACCTGTTGAAAAGAGATGGTATTCATTCCTCCTGGGCTGGTGTTTATCTTCTCTCTAGTAACTTGGCTCATAGTCTTGGAGCTCAAACATGACAATCTGGGGCTCAGGTCAGGAAGCAGACAGACTGGCTAAACCGACCGTCTGCTAGCGGCCTCACGTCACCAAGGTCAGATAAATCCCATCACATAGAGCCTCTTTCACCTAGATATCATCATAAAGAGAATGTGTCTGTTCCCCGAATTTGGAAATCCAAAAAACATCCAAACCCATCTAAGGTTAAAAATTTAATTGATGTTCAACAAAATAAAAAACAGATATAATACAGATGAGCAAATGATAAAGCTTAGGTTGCTGAATATTCGATCCCTTACTCCAAAATCACTCATAGTTAATGATATGATTTCAGATTATAATCTAGATGTGCTGTGTTTGACAGAAACCTGGCTAAAACCAAACGATTATATTACTTTAAATGAGTCAACCCCACAAGATTACGGTTATAAACACGAACCTCGTCTGAAAGGCAAAGGGGGAGGTGTTGCTGTAATTTATAGTAATATTTTCAAAACCACTTAGAAATCTAGTTTTAAATATACTTCTTTTGAAGTGTTGGTGCTTAATGCAAAAATATATAGTGTAAATGATAAATCACATTTGAGAATTATGCTGGCTACTGTATACAGGCCACCAGGGCACCATAAAGATTTTATCAAAGAATTTGCGGACTTTCTATCAGATTTAGTATTGGCTGCAGATAAAGTACTAATTGTTGGTGATTTTAATATACATGTAGATAATGAAAAAGATGCATTGGGATTGGCATTTAAAGATATTGTAAACTCAATTGGAGTTAGACGACACGTGTCACGACCTACTCATTGTCGTAATCATACTCTAGATCTAATATTATCACATGGAATAGATGTTGATGCCGTTGAAATTCTGCAGCAGAGCGATGACATCTCAGATCATTATCTAGTCTCATGTAAATTACATTTAGCCAAGGCTGCAAAGCCGACTCCGTGTTATAAAGATGTTAGATCTATAACTTCTGCCACTAAAGATTGCTTTATCAATAATCTTCCTAATCAGTTTCATCATCTCAGCATCCCGGATAGCTTAGAAGAACTCGATATTGCAACAGAAACTTTTAACTCTCTCTTTTCCAGCACTTTAGAAGCAGTTGCTCCGTTGCGCTTAAAGAAGATTAAAGAAAATAGTCCAACGCCGTGGTAGAGCGAGCACACCCAGGCCCTTAAGAGAGCAGCCAGAAAAATGGAGCGCAACTGGAAGAAAACTAAACTAGAGGTATTTCGGATTTCGTGGAAAGAGAGCTCGATTGCTTACAGAGAGGCCTTAAAAGCTGCTAGATCTGCTTATTTTTCAACCCTATTAGAAGAAAATAAACATAATCCTAGGTATTTATTTGAAACAGTGGCTAAACTAACGAAAAAGAAAGCTTCAAGCCCAGAGGTGTCCAAGCAACACAGCAGTAATGACTTTATGAACTTCTTCACTTATAAGATCGATAATATCAGGGACAAAATTATAACTATGCAACCGTCTACTAGAGTATCATATCAGGCAGTGCATTGTAGTCTCCCTGAGGAAAATTTTATTCATTTGTTGCTATAGGAGAGGAAGAATTTTCTAAACTCGTTAATTCATCTTAATCGACAACTTGTATGTTAGACCCTATACCGACTAAACTACTGAAAGAGATGCTTCCAGATGTCATAGATCCTCTTCTTACTATCATTAAAGTCCCACTCCGATCATATTTTGAGCTATTTTTAAACATTCCCAGTGGTCTTTAAATTATGATTATGCCATTTTTAGCCAAAATCACAAAACCTGTGCCGTTTTCTGGGACTTCGCTTCAGCAGAGCGGCAGTAGCTCATTAGCAATTCGCCTCTGTGTTGTGGGCGGAGCCGTTGGCACGGAGACGCCCCTCCCCCTGCCCGTTGCTGAGAGCTCTGTCTCTCCCGCTAGCTTACACCCCCAATACCGGTGGGGCAACAGTATTATATACACGTTAATTATTATTATCCGAAGTTAATCAAAGTTATCACCGATCACCGATCATTATTTCACTCCAAGACGTCGCGTGTGGAGACGCCCAGTGGAGTTACTACGTCACAACTCCAGTCTATTTTAGCCGGCATTTTAGCGTCTGCTACTGATTCACAGCCATTTGAATGTAGAAATACTCAGAAATACAACTTTGAGCTTATTTTTCTCAAGATATGTCCTCTAACATCAGAAAAATGCCACAAGAACATGTTAACACCTAGAAAAACATTATTTTCATCGGAGTGGGTCTTTAATTCGTCTTTGTCTCTAGGATACATACCAAAAACCTTTAAGCTGGCTATGATAAAACCGCTTGTTAAAAAACTGCAACTTGATCATACAAAATATGTCAATTACAGGCCGATCTCGAATCTGCCTTTTCTTTTCTGCCGATCATTGTCAAAGATATTAGAAAAAGCAGAATCCTCACAACTGTGTTCCTTTCTAGAAAGAAATGATATCTGCGAGGATTTTCAGTCCGGATTTAGACCGTACCATAGTACCGAGACCGCTCTCATCAGAGTCACAAATGATTTGCTCTTATCATCCGATCGCGGTTGTATCTCTCTCTTAGTGTTACTCGATCTTAGTGCTGCATTTGATACTATTGACCACAACATTCTTTTAAATAGACTCGAAAATTATGTTGGCATTAGTGGAATTGCATTAGCATGGTTTAAATCATACTTATCTGACCGTTATCAGTTTGTAGCAATAAATGAAGAGATGTCTTATCGATCACAAGTTCAGTATGGCGTACCACAAGGCTCAGTACTAGGACCGCTGCTGTTCACTCTGTACATGCTACCCTTAGGAGATATCATTAGGGAACATGGAATTAGCTTTCACTGCCGATGATTCTCAGCTGTATATTTCTTCAAAACCTAACGAAACTTACCAATTCACAAAATTAACGGAATGCATAGCTGATATAAAAAATTGGATGACTAGTAATTTCCTACTACTAAATTCCGAAAAAACAGAGATTCTAATTATTGGACAAAAAACTTCCACATGTAATAACCTAGAATACTGTCTAACACTTGATGGCTGCTCTGTTAAGTCTTCGTCGTTGGTTAGGAACCTGGGTGTGCTCTTTGATACCAATCTTTCATTTGAAAGTCACGTGTCTAGTATCTGTAAAACTGCATTTTTCCATCTTAAAAATATATCTAAATTACGCCATATGCTCTCATTATCAAATGCAGAACAATTAGTTAATGCGTTCATGACCTCAAGGCTAGATTACTGTAATGCTCTACTGGGTGGTTGCCCTGCACGCTTAATAAACAAACTACAGCTAGTTCAAAACGCCGCAGCTCGAGTTCTTACCAGAACCAGGAAATATGACCATATTAGCCCGGTTCTGTCAACACTGCATTGGCTGCCTATTAAACATACATACATTTTTAAATATTGCTGATTACCTACAAAGCACTAAATGGTTTAGCTCCGCAGTACTTGAGTGAGCTTTTAACGCATTATAGTCCTTCACGTCTATTGCGATCTCAAAACTCCGGCCAGTTAATAATACCTAGAATATCTAAATCGACTGCTGGCGGTAGATCCTTTTCCTATTTAGCACCAAAACTTTGGAACAGTCTTCCTACCATTGTCCGGGAAGCAGACACACTCTGACAGTTCAAAGCTAGACTAAAAACACATCTCTTTGCCCTAGCATACACATAATACATTATAGACTTCTATAATTCAATGTTAGGCTGCATAGATTAGGTCAGCCGGAACTGGGAACACTTCCCTTAAATCCAGATGTACTCGTTACATCATAAGAAGAATGGCGTCTACGCTAACTTTAGTGTCTTTGTTTATCCCGAGGTTTTCCTGCAGCCTGCCGGATCCAGGCCGTGTCCAGATCTGACGAAGGAGATTCGCCTGGACCCGATGACAATGCAGTGCTGAAGTATCCACTATCCTCTCCCTATGGAGGATCCCTTTCCCACTCTACAGATAAAGCGTTGTTGAAAATCCGGTTCGCGTACCCCGAAAGTGATAAAATAAAACAAAATTCTTTATCTAATGTATAGGCAAGACTAGTTTGTTTAGGCGTGGTTTGTAGGGAAATTACAAACCTGCGCACACATATTCAAACACACATAATTATAGAATGAATTTTTAATGCGCATGTGAACGCCATCAGGTCACAGGTTCGCGTTTAAAGTCTGTTTAGAGAGAACGGTGTCGTCTTAGTGGCCCCTAATGTAATAACAAATGATAATTTTGCTGGAAGTGAATCAATCAAAACTAACTTTAGCTGGAAATAACATTATTCAAAAATCGCTATAAAGCCAAAACAATCTCTGTTATCGTAAATTATATGTTTATCTCTGTAAATCTGCTTTGAAACAATCTACATTGTTAAAAGCGCTATATAAATGAAGATGACTTGACTTGACTTGAGTAATCAAGTGTGCATTGACAACTAAATATATAATTTTGTTTTTACAGTATGTCACTGCATGCATATAGTCAACAACATCATGGTGAAGTTATGAATGTCATCAGATGATCGTTCGTTCGTTAAAATTATGATGAAATGAAACATTTCAAAATACAGTTTTGAAAGAAATTGATCGTTTGATTCCTCTGGAGATTATAAAGCAGATTGCAAAACAAAATGAAACGGTCAAAATTCTCCTCAGCCCTTTTTTTCTTCTTCAATTTTGTAAAAATGCCAGATACAGGAGGAGCCAGCCGATCAGAAGTATATTAAAGACACATCTCTCGCCTGAACATCCACAAGAAGATCCTCAACCATACGGTGAGCTTTACATTGGGTGATTTTGAAAACGACGCTGGTCTCAGCAAATATAAATATCATGTTTCTTACTTCAGATCATGTTGTAACATTAAGCATTTACTGTATTTCAGGTGCAAATAATCCTCTGATCTGGGGCCTCATTTATAAAACTTTGCGTAGGATTTGCGTCAGAAGTGGCGTACGGATGAAACATAGGACGTGCGTACGCACAGAAATATTCGGATTTATGAAACCGTGCGCACGCACATCCTACGCATTTTTCCCTTAATAAATCACAATCAATTCTAAATGTAGCGCAGCTTTTGCGGCTTCATGTCACGCCCATAGTTGCCCATAAATAGTCCGTGAAACGCCCATAAGTTAATATTCATCGATTGCGAAATCATGGCAAACATAGAGAGGAAATCAAAAAAACGTAACTTCACTCATTGGCCCTCATTTATCATTCTTGCGTAGAAACGGGCGTATATGTTGGCGTAAGATTATGCTTACACTCCTCTCACCGCCTGATTTATGAAGCTGTGCGTACCTTTGAAATCCAGGTGTACGCAATACCTGCCCTTGATAAATCCCGCGGCTAAAAACGATCGTCATTAGAATAACACGCCCCTATATATTCAAGTCTCCGCTTCCCCCACGCCCTCATTTTACGCCATGGACACACGGAAGACGGCAAAGAAGAGAAACTTCTCTGACGTGAAGCCGAAATGACCTATCACAATGCATTATTTTACAGCACGTCTTTTGAATTAGCATCTTACAGTCTATGATTAGCATTCAATTTCGAATCACGTTACATGTATTGGGGTGTACAATAGTGATGATGATGATGTGATGTGGAGTACCATTCATTCACATTAATAATTGCATGACAATTTGTAATATTCTTATTATTATTAGTATGATTTGTATTATTAATGACGCTTTTTGTTATTTAGAAGAAGAATGTCATTATTATTATTTGTATTATTATTATTATTTAAAAGAAGATGAATGTATTTTTTATTATTTTGTCAGTCTGAATTATTTTTTGGTCATTGAAAGCCTTTCGTTACCGAACTCAGTCCGTGCGCACCTGCCGGGCCAAACCATGAAACGTCAGGGTAAAGCGCACAGGCTCGCAACTGAAGGAATACATATGGCTACAAATCAAATGCTTTGGTAAAGTCACACAAATTAAACATTGAAGTCCATGTTGCACAAAAATAAACACTGAAGTTTATAATTACTATGTTGTTGTTGTTGTTTTTTACTGTGGGTCATAATATATAATATCTTTTAGTTTGTCAGTGCGTTTTGTGGTGTTAGGAATTGTTTTTCTGCACATTTCCGCACTAACTCAAAACGTGCGTACACCACCTCCTGAGCTGGCGTAGGATTTGAGCGTGCCGTACGCCAAGGTCCATATTGATAAATCTCAAAGTCACCGTGGTTTTGGGTGTACGCCAGGTGTACGCTGGAAATTTGGTGTACGCACTTTTGATAAATGAGGGCCAATGTGAAGTAGAAGTTATCGTTGGCGAGGTGGAAAAGAGGAGAAAAATGTTGTTTGGAGGGCACAGTGTGGGCATTACTAATGCCAAAGGCACTTGAGTGGCAAAAGGTTGCAGACGCCGTAGTGCTGTAGCCTCACAACCTCGGACTGCATGTGGCCGAAATAAAAAAGAAATGACAAGCTACAGATGTCGGTTATAATCTACTTGGAAATGGGAAATAGTTCAGCGCAAATGTAATTTCTTGCAGCTTTCTGAATGATTGAGACATAGGTCTACGTCATACGTTATTTTATCAAAAATAAAACAAACTAAAGGCATATACATGAATACCATGATTCCGTAGCTGATAAAGACATTTTTACTATGAAAACAACTTTCCCCAGTGGACAAATAATCTATCTATCTATCTATCTATCTATCTATCTATCTATCTATCTATCTATCTATCTATCTATCTATCTATCTATCTATCTATCTATCTATCTATCTATCTATCTATCTATCTAGACACATTGGCGAGAATATCAGTTTTGTACATTATTTCGTTCTGTTTACCATCTTATTTATGAGGATGAATTGTATAACATGCCAATATTATTGCAGAACATTTCACTTTTCTTTTTGCAAATATGTGTTAATTTGCATTTCTGTTGCCGATCGATCAAACGGGTGTTCGTGTAGGCTGTTAATTGTAAGACTTGCTTTGTGAAGTCTTCGTGTTATTTATGAGAGGCAGTATTGCCATTACACAACGGTCTACAGTTTCACACACTTTCACGTGTTTCTTCCATCTGCCGACGGTGTCGCCATTTCTCATTTCACCCGTTTTTGTGCGTACGCCTGGGTCAGAGCTTGCGTGAAGGACCGCACATTTTACCGTCAAGTTTGCTTTTTATAAATACCAATTATTGCGTAGAGAGCGGCGTACGCCTTCTTTTGTGCGTACGCAGCGTTTATAAATGAGGCCCCTGGACCTCTGAAGCAACTTCGCAAACATGAGTGTGAGTTTGCGTGTAAGAATAAGTCAGATAGTCAAACAAGAATAGTCAAACAGCAGATCTTGAGTTGTGTGTCTCTCTCAGGTGTTGCTGTGTTTGTCTGCGCTGTTTCCAGTGTTGATGGCGACTGAAGTGTCCAAGGCGACTGAAGTGTCCAAGTTTAATTGCTTTGCCACTGACTGCTCTGATTTTTTTTTTTTTTTTTTTTTTAAATTTATTATAAATTACAAAAATAAGTCAGATACTTACACAAGAACAAAATTCAAGGAATTAACACATTCCTTATATCACGAATATATAATAAAAAAAAGTAAATTATATATATAAATCTACACACACAAACATACACATACATATACAATACAATTATTCCATATAAGTAAGGTAAAGGGATACAAATAAAAGTATCAACCATAGAAAGCAGAAAATTCATCTTACACAAACAATACATAGAGGGTTAATCACAATAATATCAGGGAATACCAAATATACTTTTATAACACTCTATAAATCTATTACTTTTCTTATTATATCAGGGTAAGAGAATTAAGAAGTAATTTAAATTCCACTAAAAATAAAGGGAATGAGGGTTGAGACCCTAAGAATTTCTGTTTATGAATGAAAAATGTCCCCAATAAAATACAAAAATTAACCACTTGAGTAAGAGATTGATCCTTACTATTATCATAGTAACATATTACATCCTTGAGAGAAAATTTATAAATTATCATGGGAGGGTGGAATATGAAATGATTTAAATCAGACCAAAAGTTCTTTGTAGAATCACAATAAAAAAAAAGATGAGTAAAGGTTTCATCACCGCGTCCACAAAAGGAACAGGAGCTATCAACATCCATATATTTGGATATTATAGAATTTATAGGATAAATTTTATGTAAGATTTTAAAATGAACTTCTTTTACCTTGTTGGAAATGCAAAATTTATGAGGTAAAAGCCATGTTTTTTTCCAGTTTATATCATCCAGCTGTGAATTCCAGTAAAATTTTCCTCTTGGAAGAACTTTGTTTTTACTTTGCAAAATTCGACGAATGTATTTATTGTTACATTTTTTATCAAGTAATTGAATACCGTTCAAAGACAATGTAGGTTGAGCATATGAGGTATTTACTTTATTAAAAAGAACATGACTCCTAATTAGATGGATCAAACCAGAAGAGATGGCTTTAACGACAGCATTGTATTCCTTAAAAGGAATGGGAAAACTGTGCTTTATCATGAAGTTCTCATATGATAGTATGGAGCCATGTTCATCAACCAACGTCAAGATATTTACAATATTTCTTTGGAACCACTTTGGATAGAAGAGAGAGGAATTTCTAATAGTTATATCAATATTATTCCATAAGAAAGTTCTGTGAGGAGAAAAGTTGTGGACAAAACATAGCTTCCATGCAAGAAGTGACTGCTGATGAAACTTAGATAATGCAACAGGAAGTTTGTTTGGATGATAATTACATATCATGACAAAAGAGAGGCCACCAATTTTTTCAAAAATGTAGTTGGGGATAAGAAACCATACAGAATTAGGGTTTGCCAGACATCTTTTAAGCCAGTTAATTTTAAAAGTATTAACAGTATCAATGAAGTTTAAAACTTCAAGACCTCCTTCCGCTCTGCTATTAGATAGCACAGCATTTTTAAGTTTGTGAGTTTTATTTCTCCAAATAAAATCAAGGAATAACTTATTAATATCATTGGCCATGGATTCATTAACAAAAAGAGAAAGTGAAGGGTAAACAAAACGAGACAGACCCTCGGCTTTTGATAAAAGCACTCTACCATATATCGTTAAGTCTCTTTGAAGCCAGAGGTTAAATATATTCTTAGTTTTTTTAATTCTCTCATTAAAGTTCAAATGTTGTCTGGCTGAAAGATTCCTGGATATATAAATACCTAAATATTTCACTACATTCTTTACAGGAACACTTCCTATCGAAGTATCTTCACAATCATGCACAGGCAATCATTCACATTTAGATATATTAAGCTTTAAACCTGAGGCTGCAGAAAACTGTTCGACTAGCTCAATAGCTTTTGGTAGCTGATCTTTATCTTTAAGGAAAAGCGTTGTGTCATCCGCCAGTAGCGAAATTTTAATTTCCCTATCAAATATGGAGATGCCTTTAAAATCAGGATTGCATACAATGTTCCTGGATAATAACTCAACAACTAAAATAAAAAGAAAGGGCGAAATAGGGCAACCTTGTCTAACACCCCGCTTTATATCAAATCTAGGAGATGTGTTGAAATTTACTATCACAGAGCTAATAATTCCTCTATAAAACATATCAATCATCTCTACAAATGTCGTTCCAAAACCAAACAACTTGAGACATTTTATAAGAAAACCATGTTCAATGGTGTCGAAGGCTTTATAAAAGTCTAAAAAAAGGATGAAAGCTTTAGAGTGTATTGAGTCTGCATAGTCCAATAGATCTAAAGTCTAACATTGTTACTAATATGCCGTCCCTTAATAAAACCTGACTGAGGTTCAGCAACAATATGATCAAGTCCGGTCTTTAATCTGCTTGCAAAAACTAAGGCCAAGATTTTATAATCAATAGTCAATAGAGTAATGGGCCGCCAATTATCTATTAGTAAAACATCTTTATCAGGTTTTGGTATTAAGGAGATAACCCCCTGTTTCATCGTTGTGCTCATTTCTCTCTGACTGATGCATTCTTTATACATGTAGAATAAAAGATTTTGAATAAGGTCCCAGAAATGAATATAAAATTCAACTGAAAGGCCATCTATACCGGGTGCTTTCCCTTTTTTCATAGAAAAAAGTGCTGTTTTAATTTCATTTAACGTAATCTCTGAGTCACAAAGTGTTTTAAAGTCATCCTTAATAGCAGGCACATCCTTCATTGATTTAGAGATGAAATTTATTTGCAATCATCAAATTTGGAAGCGTAAAGGGCACTGTAAAATGAAGAGACAAAGTTGGAAATCTCTGTTGTATCTGAGCAGTGAGTTCCATTAATATCAAGAACATCCAGTGATTTCCTCCTTCCATTTCTTTTTTCCAGAGCAAAAAAGTAACTGGAGTTGGTTTCTCCTTCCTCCAGCCATTTAGCTCTAGACCTTATAAATGCGCCTTTAGCTAAATCCTTATACATTTGATCTATTTTTAGTTGTATCTCCTTTAACTCCATTTCTTCCTCAGAAGATACAGTACTTTTAGTTAAAAGGATGTTAATTCTATTAAATAATTCTGATTCTTTTTGATTCCTAAGGAATTTAAGTTCTTTACTTCTCTTAATAGCAGCACATCTTGCCATATATTTAAAGTATTCCCATTTTTGCCTGAATTTACAATTTGTATTATCATTAAATATTTCTTCAATTATTTTTTTATACTATCATTGAAGTTGACGTCCTGGAGAAGAGAGTTATTGAATTTCCAGTAACCTCTTAAGTTTGCAGTTTCCTGTGAATCACCCATTTTCAGAATAATTTGTTTATGATCTGATAAAGGGGCAGAAGAAAGAGACACGTTTTTAAGAAGATGAAGAGCATTTGTTGAAATTAAAAAAAGATCAATTCTAGATTTACACGACAAACTTCTGTTAGACCAAGTAAAATTCAACATATCAGGATTCAAAAAGCGCCATGCATCAGTCAGAGACAAGTCACAACAAAGTTTTAAAATCAGATTGTTACTTTGTAAAGATTGGCCAATCTTGGGAGGGTACCTGTCTTTTGCATCATCAGCACATTCGTTAAAGTCACCACCTAAAATTAAGAGGGAGTTTGAATACTTCTGTAAGAGTTCATTTAATTTTGAGATTATGTGGGAGAAAAGCCCTTTGTTTCGAGAGCGTGAGTTGTGACCATAAACATTGCACACAATAAGGATTGCATTATCCTGCCTAATAACAATAGTTAACCATCTGCCATCATCAGAAGATACCACCTCTAGAATATCTCCTTTAAATCTATGTTTAAAGATAGAGACCCCAGCTGAGCGATTGGTGCCATGACTACAGTAAATTCCATTTCCCCATTGCCCTTTCCAAAACTTAATATCCGATTCACAGGAATGTGTTTCTTGAAGTAGAATCAAATCAGCCTCACTTCTTTTACAAAATAAAAAAATAGCTTTCCTTTTTACAGAGTCCCGTATACCCCTGGTATTCAATGACATCACAGTAAGAGAATTTAACTTAACATCCATCAAATAAATTAGAAAAACAGAAACAGAAAAACAAAAAAACTATAAGACACAAACTAAAACAAGCTCTCAACTAGTAACAAGAAATGTAAGAAGTGTTTAAGTAACCGTTGAAGAAGGATTGATACACAACCATTAACATTATGGTGAACAAATAGCGACTAAATAAATGTATATTAAGGCACCATATATTTGATTTGGTATAATAAACAGAATTACAAACTATCCTTAACATAGCCATTTATATAACAGCCTACTTTTATCAACTTAGTTTAATTATATATATGAACTTAAGGTATTACTTTTAAAGATACTAACTCCTTTAGGAGAACATATTGTATAAGATTATTTAGAAAATTTCAGAACCAAACATTAGGACCAAATAATCACAAATAACTATATTAGCCAGCCACTAGCCCATATTTGGGTGAGAACCTTTAATTCGTTTCAGGACAAAAACAAAATACTCTTTTACTTTCCTTTTGTTATTTTCTATCCTTTTTTTTTATATATATATACATACCGACGTTAATGTTTCTTGAACCAAAGGAGGACCCATTATTAGTTCTGCCGGTCTGCAGCTCCGATGACAGTAAGACCGTTAGAAACACTCTGGGATCACAGGGGATGAGAAATCATCATACAACTTCCCGTCCATCAAATGTCAGTTTAGAAAGTATTAATCAATGTCTGCGTAGTTGATCTTTTTCCCATCAATTAGAGCGAGGGGGCCAAGGAAAGAAGCTTTTTTCCCCTCCTCTCTTGCTTTTTTAACTAGGGGCCAGAGCTTCTCTCTGGCAATTCTGTCCTCCGGAGACAAAGCCTCAGTAAGCCGCAATTTTTTGTCACGTAGGAACCTGCTCCCTTCGGCGCTCTTCCAGACAGCATCACGGATGCGGCGAAGTGCAAATAGAATAATGACAGATCTGTGGGGACCATCCTGTTTTTTAGGGCCGACACGATGGGCAATGTCGATCCCCTCCTCCAGGTATTCCTGTAGCCCAGGTGCAACTTTTCCAATCACAGTAATCACCACCCTTCTCACATCCTCGTTGGCCTCCTCTTTCAGCCCGTGCAGCTTTAGCGCCCATCTCCAGCTATAACGCTTACAGTTGGCGACTCCTTCCCTCAGGATTCGGTTTTCTTTTTTCAGATGTTCAATCTCTTGCTTCGTGTTTTTCAGCACTTCTTTATGTTGCTCAACGTCCACCACAAGTTGTTGAACAGTAAATGAGAGTTTCTCAATTTGCTTAGAGGTTTCAGTTGTTGTCAGTTCGATGACCGAAATTTTATGGAAAGAGTTGTCAATTTTTTGCCCTAGTTCACCACAACTTTTGGCTAAATCTTGGATAGCAGCCAAAATGTCCGCATGGCCATTCTCTTCGCCGTCACCGTTACCATTACTGTGTTCGCGCTTCTTCTTCTTTGTGACAGGTTTCTTAGAGATATGAGGTGAGGTGGAAAGAATGTCCCCTGTGTCAACGTCAAGTTTATTCGATACATTGTCTTTACCCGAGTCTTCCATTGGAACTTCTGTGGTGCTGACGTTAGAGTTGTCTTCCATTGCTTTCACTCTCTGGCGTGTGTTCCCGTATTGACAAAACTTTAGCCTAACGCTTAACGTTACCGCCAGTTGTGACTTTTCCCTTTTGCCGGTTCTCCTTTTTTAATGTAGGCTATATGAGCATATTTTCACAATAATGCTGCCTCGTAGCACCAAAAATGGTTTCCCTTACTTTCAAGCCATCATTACACCGGTTTCAAGTCAAAGTAATTAGGTTGTGATATCAAAAACCTCCACTTTTCTGACAGAAGAGTTCAAAACAGCCTCCTCAGACAAGCGCCATCTTGGCTCTCGACTGCTCTGATATTTACTCGAGTGGGGTAAATGACAGTGGCGTTTACAGCGTCTCCTCAGTAGATGGGCCGGTGCAGGTCTACTGCCACATGGTGCCCACCGGACAGCACGAGAGAGGCCACTGGACGGTAACTGCATATTTGCATATTTTATAGTAATATATACTATTGTCACCTAGTGGTTCTATACTTATACAGTATATAAGTGTGAAATAGTTCATAAAAGACTGTCATGAATTTGGTGGCTTAGGAATCACACAACAAAATGTACATTTGTTGCTAAAGAAAGCCTGTCAACTTTAAAGGGTTAGTTCACCCAAAAATGAAAATGATGTCATTAATGACTCTCCCTCGTGTCGCTCCAAGCCCGTCAGACCTCCGTTCATCTTCAGAACACAGTTTAAGATATTTTAGATTTAGTCCGAGAGCTTTCTGTCCTTCCATTGTAAATGTATGTACGGTATACTGTCCTTGTCCAGAAAGGAAATAAAGACATCATCAAAGTAGTCCATGTGACATCAGTGGGTTAGTTAGAGTGTGTTGAAGCATCGAAAATACATTTTGGTCCAAAAATAACCAAAACTAGGACTTTATTCAGCATTGTATTGTATTCCGGTTCTGTTGTGGATCCGCGTTCAGTGCCGCTGCTGACGTGTGTCTGGTGTGTGTGTGTGTGTGTGTGTGTGTGTGTGTGTGTGTATTCCGGTTCTGTTGTAGATCCGCGTTCAGTGACGCCGCTGACGTAAGACGCTGCTGACGTGTGTCTGGTGTGTGTGTGTGTGTGTGTGTGTGTGTGTATTCTGGTTCTGTTGTGGATCCGCGTTCAGTGCCGCTGCTGACGTAAGACGCTGCTGACGTGTGTCTGGTGTGTGTGTGTGTGTGTGTGTGTATTCTGGTTCTGTTGTAGATCCGCGTTCAGTGCCGCTGCTGACGTAAGACGCTGCTGACGTGTGTCTGGTGTGTGTGTGTGTGTGTGTGTGTGTGTGTATTCGGGTTCTGTTGTGGATCCGCGTTCAGTGCCGCCGCTGACGTGTGTCTGGTGTGTGTGTGTGTGTGTGTGTGTGTGTGTGTGTATTCTGGTTCTGTTGTGGATCCGCGTTCAGTGCCGCCGCTGACGTAAGACGCTGCTGACGTGTGTCTGGTGTGTGTGTGTGTGTGTGTGTGTGTGTGTGTGTGTGTGTGTGTGTGTATTCTGGTTCTGTTGTGGATCCGCGTTCAGTGCCGCTGCTGACGTAAGACGCTGCTGACGTGTGTCTGGTGTGTGTGTGTGTGTGTGTGTTCTGGTTCTGTTGTGGATCCGCGTTCAGTGCCGCCGCTGACGTAAGACGCTGCTGACGTGTGTCTGGTGTGTGTGTGTGTATTCTGGTTCTGTTGTGGATCCGCGTTCAGTGCCGCCGCTGACGTAAGACGCTGCTGACGTGTGTCTGGTGTGTGTGTGTGTGTGTGTGTGTGTGTATTCTGGTTCTGTTGTAGATCCGCGTTCAGTGCCACCGCTGACGTAAGACGCTGCTGACGTGTGTCTGGTGTGTGTGTGTGTGTGTGTGTGTGTGTGTGTGTGTGTGTGTGTATTCTGGTTCTGTTGTAGATCCGCGTTCAGTGCCACCGCTGACGTAAGACGCTGCTGACGTGTGTCTGGTGTGTGTGTGTGTGTGTGTGTGTGTGTATTCTGTTGTAGATCCGCGTTCAGTGCCACCGCTGACGTAAGACGCTGCTGACGTGTGTCTGGTGTGTGTGTGTGTGTGTGTGTGTGTGTATTCTGTTGTGGATCCGCGTTCAGTGCCGCTGCTGACGTGTCTGGTGTGTGTGTGTGTGTGTGTGTGTGTATTCTGGTTCTGTTGTGGATCCGCGTTCAGTGACGCCGCTGACGTAAGACGCTGCTGACGTGTGTCTGGTGTGTGTGTGTGTGTGTGTGTATTCTGGTTCTGTTGTGGATCCGCGTTCAGTGCCGCCGCTGACGTAAGACGCTGCTGACGTGTGTCTGGTGTGTGTGTGTGTGTGTGTGTGTGTGTATTCTGGTTCTGTTGTGGATCCGCGTTCAGTGCCGCTGCTGACGTGTCTGGTGTGTGTGTGTGTGTGTGTGTGTGTATTCCGGTTCTGTTGTGGATCCGCGTTCAGTGCCGCTGCTGACGTAAGACGCTGCTGACGTGTCTGGTGTGTGTGTGTGTGTGTGTGTATTCTGGTTCTGTTGTGGATCCGCGTTCAGTGCCGCTGCTGACGTAAGACGCTGCTGACGTGTCTGGTGTGTGTGTGTGTGTGTGTGTGTTTGTTCTGGTTCTGTTGTGGATCCGCGTTCAGTGCCGCTGCTGACGTAAGACGCTGCTGACGTGTCTGGTGTGTGTGTGTGTGTGTGTGTATTCTGGTTCTGTTGTGGATCCGCGTTCAGTGACGCCGCTGACGTAAGACGCTGCTGACGCGTAGGGATGGGCGGTATGGCCTAAAATCCATATTGCGATATACATTGCAGCCTCTTGCGATAACGATATATATCACGATATATAAATTATAATAGAACCATTTCAGAACAGGTTAGACAGACCATAAGGAAAGCCAAACTGCAAAATGTATTTGTTTTAAAAACATTTATTATGCAAAACTGTAATTATAGAACATAATGTTGCAGATGAATAAAATTCAAGTACACTAGCTGCAGAGACTTTAACAAAGAAAAAGCTTAAAGTATTGGGTTTATTTCCTGTAGTGCACGCCTGTTTCACACATACTCCGTGTGCAGTGCAGTGTGGTGGTGTGCGGCACAGGAGCAGCACGCGCTATTGTGCTTTCACATATGGTTTGCAGTGCGCAACTGATCTACGGCTGTACGACAAACAACATTAATCCTCTATTTTTATTTTAAATCACTATTTATATTATTAGTGTCTTTTATAAAATAATATAAAAGAGTTTCAG
>NW_026607271.1:592500-615000 GCF_029890125.1 Rhinichthys klamathensis goyatoka | reverse complement strand
ACGGAGGAGCAGGTAAAACAATCCACTAATGTTTTCAGTTGTGTGACCCTAAAGATGAATCTACACAATGAAAGGGACTTTATAATGAAAGTGCCTCTTTTTTGCAGGTGACTCTTTGAGTTATCACAGTGGAATGAAGTTCTCCACCTTTGACAAAGACCAAGACATGTGGGAAGGTGCCTCCTGTGCTTTAACATACAATGGAGGGTTTTGGTACAATAATTGTCAGTACACAAACCCCACTGGTCTGTATTTCTGGGGGAAAGATGATGGCACTTTGCGTATTGGGACCCACTGGAACGGCTGGAAGAACAGTATGAAATCTCTGAAGTCCATCACCATGAAGATCAGACGCGAGATGTAGACCAGGGGTTACAAACGCTTCACAATATCCACAACTATTATGCATTCATGTGGATGTTTCCTATAATATGGCGATCAGCATATTCCCATCAGCTTTCAGTGAGGAAAATATTTCAAATGTTCAAGCAACCCCATAAATAAGGCATCATCCTGTAACCAAACATTTTATTGAATTATCTGAAATAATAATTTGACACGTGCCTCTATTGTCCTATTAAATAGAAATGTGTTGAAATGATTTCATGACTTCTGCATGCTTTATTGAGTTATCGTAAATAATAATAATGACAATAATTTGACACGTGCCTCAAAAATCTATTGTCCTATTAAATACAAATGTGTTGAAAATGATTTAATGACTTCAAGCTTTTCTGCATGCTTTTGTCTGTTATTTTGAAGCAATAAAAGTGTACTTTCAAAGCAATATGTTGTTTTTGTGTATTGTAACCATTAACCAACTAAATAGGCAATACTCGTGTGGACTTCACATATGATTTGGGAAAATAGTTTATGTAAAAACAATGGTAACTTAAAGGAGAACTCCGGCGCAAAATGAACCTTTGGTCTAATAAAACATTGGTACCTAGTCAACCGTTCTCTGAGATTTGTTTTCATGATAATCGAATGTAAAGAGTTTTATCTCTAAAAACTGTTTAGCGTATAATGCTAGTAATGGGCGCATTTGATAAGTAAAAAGAAATCGCTAGTTAATACCACTAACAAGGCTCAAAATAGCCCCACACGAACACAGTAACATAATGAGGGTCCCTACATGCAAACCGAAGCATTGAGAACTTTGTAAGTGTACAGACCGTTTAATAAGAAGATAAAGATAAAGACAGTCCACTTCGTGTATACAGACAGGAGCCATCTTTGGAAAACAGTCTCGACTAGTCAAACCACGAACGACGTGCTAAGTGAGCTGAACTGTATGAATGGCGTTCGTGGTTTGATTAGTCGAGACTGTTTTCCAAAGATGGCTCCTGTCTGTATACACGAAGTGGACTGTCTTCATAAAGTATCTTCTTATTAAACGGTCTGTACACTTACAAAGTTCTCAATGCTTCGGTTTGCATGTAGGGACCCTCATTATGTTACTGTGTTCGTGTGGGGCTATTTTGAGTCTTGTTAAGCCTGGAACACACCAAGCCGACGGTCGGCCGTCAGGCAGTTTTTGTGCGTCGGCCGACTGAGTTTCCTCGGTGTGTTCCACACGGTTCCGTGCCGCCGGCTGAAATTGGTCCTCGTCGGCTTTGTTTCGGCCGATTCGACATGTTGAATCGGCGTCGGGCCGTCGGTGAAAGAGGGAACTCTGATTGGCTGTTCAGCTTAGTGAAAGAGTCAATGCAGGAGAATAATAGCAAAACAGCGAGCAAAGAAGTCAAAACTCTACAGATAGAAGGCTGTTCTTATGTTACATCATCTTACCTGGGTGTTCCTTGGCGAATATTTCAATATTAACACGAGCGGAGTGGAATAAAGAAAGTGTTTAGCAGGATTGATATTAAAAACGGTAAGCACGCACTGCTTTGTTTATGGTTTGTGTATCTGCAGCCGACAGCGTCGGTTTCCCCTTTTTGAATGACGAATATAGAGAATATATCTGCAGAAATAGACAGTTGTCTCATTTACACGCAGGCGCAGAACGCGCATTCTAGCTGACGGTCGGCTGTAGTTCTCTCGGTGTGTTCAAGTGCAGCTTTTTACCCCGACGCGACGCAACAACACAGTCGGCTTTCATCGGCGCTAGTTCGTCGGCGTCGGCTTGGTGTGTTCCAGGCTTTAGTGGTATTAACTAGCGATTTCTTTTTACTTATTATATGCCCCCATTACTAGCGTTATACGCTAAACAGTTTTTAGAGATAAAACTCTTTACATTCGATTATCATGAAAACAAATCTCAGAGAACGGTTGACTAGGTACCAATGTTCCAAAGGTTCATTTTGCGCCGGAGTTCTCCTTTAAGAGAGTAAATTACGGATTATTCTAAAATGTAAAACCCTGTTGAAACATATATAGATGTACTCAAAATAAAAATGAAACGTACTTTTATCTGGACTTTAATCAGGTATGGACTGGCGACGGATAGAACTGAGAATTTTCCCCGTGGAAAGGCCGACTTTTGAACAGCGAGTCAAATTAAATGAGTAAATAAATGTACAAAGATTTAAAGGGAGAAAAATCAGCTGTTGTCAGACGGAAACTGCTAAGTTCTTTGAGTTGGATGTTAGAAACTTTGTCGGATGATTACCTGAAGTTCTCCAAAGTCTTCCGCCATTGTGGAAATAGAAGGTACCCAAAAAATACGATATTCTGTCAAGTCAGCTAATGCGCTTTATGCAGAACAGTTTCAAACCAATGTGCTGGTGGAGACCTAAACAATATCCAACAAAACCAATGATAAATGATCACTGAAATAAGCATTAACAGTGTAACAGTTCCAAAAATCTACTGACAGAAAATAGAAAATAAATAGAAAGATTAACAATTTATGTTTTCAACTGTTATAGGTGAATTTTGAGTGTTTTAAAATGAGAGTATTTTACTATTGTCAGTTTTGTACTTCTCATTGGCCATGTATAAGCAGTATCTCTGCTGTCTACTGGTTAATTTCTCAAGGTTTCTAAAGAAGATACCAGTGATTTGATCAGGTTACAAAACGAACCAACTTCTCCTTCTGTGACAGCAGACTCACTGAAAGATATTCAAGGTCGGCTTAACATCGCTATAAGTTGAAGCACAACGGCTTCTTCATATCTTCATATGAAACTCTTCAAATGTTTCATCACCCATTGTGATGAATAGTGTATAAGTGCGTGGCCGTGGTGTAAGCACTATGGGAAGCCGTTTTAGCTTAAATTGTATCCAGCCTTACTCGTTGTAATTTCATTTTTACTAGCAAGAGTTCAATTAGAGAACTTTACAATTCAATTCGTACTAGTAGCAATTACAATTACAGAGCTCTCTAAATCAGTTTTTACTAGTAAGAATTACATTAAGAGAGCTTTTTAATATGGCAAGCCGTTTTAAATTGTATCCAGCCTTAAGCCCCGTACACACCGGGATGAATATCGGCGCGCGTTATTCTTCAGCGTTTTTTAACGCGTTTTTTGTGTTCACATCCAAGCGATTTTCGCTGACGTTGAGCCGAGTGAACATGCAAATTCATTCCCTGACATAAGATGGCGCTTAATGTAAAACAGAAATAGTCCTATTTTGTAGTCGCTGTGGCGTTTGTCATATAGTTCTTTATGTTCCGACACCAACGAGACCAGCAGCTCTACATTCATCTGGCCTCGCGTCTTCCTCGTCTTATTTCTTCCCGGCAGTGTAGACCATAGATATCCATAATAAAGGCCATTGGCCAGCAGCGCGGACGAGACATCTAGCCTTTATTATGGATATCTATGGTGTAGACGCTACTTGGCGCATCTTCTTCACCGTTACGTACATGTGCTCGGCAAGACCGTTTTATGTTTGAGCGCCCCCAAGTTGTGTTTTACTGTAACTTCAGAAGCTCCAGACACGTGAGCAAAAGCCCCAGCTAGCAGGGAACGTTCTCAGAACTTTGGCTAACATTCCCTACAAGTTTGGTTAATGTTTTAAAGAAAACATTTGAATGTAATGTTCAAAGAATGTTTTAAGGATGTTTTCTCATTTCAAATAATGTTCCTATAACGTTAAATGTAAACTAAGATATAACGTTTTAACTGTAACATTTTGAGGATGTTTTGGGAATGTTGTTGAGATAACAGATCATACAATGTTGTCAATAAAACATTGGTACAATGTTCCATAATAACAGAGGAGGAACATTATCAAATCAACGTTCGTAAAATTTTTTGAGGATATTATTGAGGCCTGAGATGATGGAGTGTTTTTTATAAAACGTTCTTGTAATGTGACATGTTAACACAACTAGAACATTATAACTGTAACATTTTGTGGATGTTTTGGGAATGTTGTTGAGATAACAGATCATACAATGTTCTCAATAAAACATTGACACAATGTTCCATAATAACAGAGGAGGAACATTATCAAATCAACGTTCATAAAATGTTTTGAGGATATTATTGAGGCCTGAGATGATGGAGTGTTTTTTATAAAACGTTCTTGTAATGTGACATGTTAACACAACTAGAACATTATAACTGTAACATTTTGTGGATGTTTTGGGAATGTTGTTGAGATAACAGATCATACAATGTTCTCAATAAAACATTGACACAATGTTCCATAATAACAGAGGAGGAACATTATCAAATCAACGTTCATAAAATGTTTTGAGGATATTATTGAGGCCTGAGATGATGGAGTGTTTTTTATAAAACGTTCTTGTAATGTGACATGTTAACACAACTAGAACATTATAACTGTAACATTTTGAGGATGTTTTGGGAATGTTGTTGAGATAACAGATCATACAATGTTCTCAATAAAACATTGACACAATGTTCCATAATAACAGAGGAGGAACATTATCAAATCAACGTTCGTAAAATGTTTTGAGGATATTATTGAGGCCTGAGATGATGGAGTGTTTTTTATAAAACGTTCTTGTAATGTGACATGTTAACACAACTAGAACATTATAACTGTAACATTTTGAGGATGTTTTGGGAATGTTGTTGAGATAACAGATCATACAATGTTCTCAATAAAACATTGGTACAATGTTCCATAATAACAGAGGAGGAACATTATCAAATCAACGTTCATAAAATGTTTTGAGGATATTATTGAGGCCTGAGATGATGGAGTGTTTTTTATAAAACGTTCTTGTAATGTGACATGTTAACACAACTAGAACATTATAACTGTAACATTTTGTGGATGTTTTGGGAATGTTGTTGAGATAACAGATCATACAATGTTCTCAATAAAACATTGACACAATGTTCCATAATAACAGAGGAGGAACATTATCAAATCAACGTTCGTAAAATGTTGAGGATATTATTTAGTCCTGTGATGATAAAATATTTTTAATAAAACATTCCTTTCAAATGACTTTTTAACAAAAGTAGAACATTTTGCATGAAACATTTGTAGGATTTTTTAGGGATGTTGTTATCTTTTATAAATCATTGGCACAAAAACAAAGGAGGAACATTATCAAAGCAACATTCATCAAATGTTTTGAGGACATTATTGGCCTGCGATGACAAAATCTCATAATATGATGTGTTAATAAAATCTCATAATATGATGTGTTAATAAAAGCTCATAACATTTTAAGGATATTTTAGGGAAGCTGTTTAGGTAACAGATTGTAGAATTCTTTTAACCCATAAAATATTAGCATAATGTTCCATAAAAGAGGAACATTATCAAAACAGCATTCGTGAAGTGTTTTGAGGATATTACTCTGAACTGTGTGAACTGTTGCGCGAAATGTGTTTACAAGAGACGAGAAGCTGATTGGTGACCACTGTAGATTGACGTTTAAAACCACCAATCACAACGTGATTTTCCCGTGACGTAAGAACATTTGAAATCGACAAACAGCGCGAAGAAAGTAACGTTTTTGTTGAAGAAATCGGCGCAAAATGTCCGTTGTCTAAATTGGCTATTTGACACATTGGCCCAAACAACAGAACTCCTGGTCAACGGAACAGAACTCTTTCACAACGGTAAGTTTTTTTGTGTGTATTTTTCAGTTTACATAGCTTTCTCTTATCCTTGATATCAATGTCTTTCAGTGTTAGATCTTACTTTCTTAGAATTGTATGACAGTCGCATAAAATCTGAGTGTATGTTACTTTTGAATAACAGCTAACGTTAGATTTGTTTTAATCCAGACTCCAAACTCCCTGTTTGAAGATGAATATAGCTAACACAGTAAACACAATAAACTCTCCATTTAGGCTACAACAAAGGTACGAATACTTTTTTGCTACTTAAAAGTGTTAATCTTAATATGTCATTTGAAAGTAAAAGTTGTTAATATTTCAGTAATTCATAAAGAGGTAATGGGAAAATTGGAAAGAGCATTCAGTCTAAAACGTTTTCAGTCTTTTGTGTTTTCTAGCAAATATTGTATGTGCTTGTAATATCGTTGTATGTTGACCGACCATGTTTTAAAATATTTCAGGTAATTACTCTGGTGCTGATGGTCAATGTAAAGGACACAATCTGGCAAATATTGAAGCAAACATAAACCTGCAGAGGTGAATGGATATGGGAGCTGAAGAGCCTTGCAACTGGTAAGTGGTTTTGTAACTTTTGTTGTAAATCTTCATAGAATTACCTCTATATTATAGTACAGATTATAGTAATCTTGTTCAAATGTTAGGAAATAATTATGTTGGTTTAGGAAAGCCAACATATTGTTAACCTATTTAAACTAAATATTATTATTCTGATTTCTGAGACAAAAATGTTCAACTCTTAACTCCTAGAGCTTTAGTGCTAAAAGCACCTAACACAGACCATAAAAGATCTCATCCAAAAATGAGAATTAGCCCATGATTTACTCACCCTCAAGTCATCCTTGGTGTATATGACATTCTTCTTTTTCAGAATACAATCGGAGTTATATAAAGAAATGTCCTGGCTCTTCCGAGCATTATAATGGCAGTGAATGGCCGTTTCTGTTTTAAGTCTATCATGCTCATGCATCCATCCATGATAAAAGTAATCCACACGGCTCTGGCGGGGTTATAAAGGCCTTTTGAAGCGAAGCGATGCGTTTGTGTAAGAAAAATATCCATATTTAAAACTTTATTGACTAAAATAACAGCTTCACTACTAATAGCAAAGAGACGCTGCACTTACAGGTATGATTAATTCACTCTAGAAATTGTTCTATCGCCAATGCATTCAAATGCAGTGCTACTTTATCTGTATCTGATTTAAAACAAGCAGAATTGTAACGTAACGAAATGTAACGATCCATAGACAATATAACTGATGAAAATGAGCTTTAAGTCAGAGCAATAGCCCAGTGGGCAACGAGCGCTGTGATGCTGGAGCTGTGCTCAGGGCGACCTGAGTTCCAGTCTTGGTTCGAGGTTCAGGCTTCTCAAGCCAACATCAAAGTTTGTTCACATAATTTAGCCTTTAGTTGTGTTATTAACATGTATATAATGGATTAAGTATATGTTTTAAATTACAGAAAAAAAAGATACTCATAAGGTATCATATTTATACTTTAAATAAATTAGTCTTTACATAATTTCTGATTACTAATTAGGCTGGCTAATTTTGAAAGTTGTCAATGTCAATATTGCTTGTGATCTTAATATGTATGTATTTGTATTCTTTCTGTTTACACTGTTGCATGATCTTCTTGTATAGGCTATGAGGAAAAACTACCATGCACACAGAGAACAGAGCTCAATGCTGCTAACTGGGCGAGCAGCGACAACTAGAAGAGAAGAACAGTAGAACACCTAATCTTAATACAGATGACTGGATTACTCTTCTGAAGAACCAAGACAAGCAAAGACTGATGATGAGCGCTCTGAGCAAACACAGCAGTCAAGATGCATGAGTGACTTTACTGAGTTCTTCATGTAATGTTGGGCATTTACTGTACGCAGAACTTCTAATAATTTATGTGGATGCCATTTATAAACCTGTTAGATTTTGATGTTTTAATTTTGAGATTAATAAAATTGTATGTTTTAACAATGTTATAGCTAAGCATTTTTTTTGTTTAAGACAACATTTTGGGAACAAAAATAAAACTTCCCGCTAAAAACTTTATAAGAATGTTAGGGGATGTAATGTTCTAAAAATGTTATGATTAAACCTTTATAGAAGGTCATCACAAAACATTTTTAGAGTGTTCTTAGAGAATGTTATGCCATATTTTAAGAGATCATTCTGGGAACAAAAAGAAACTATGCCCGCTGAAAATGTTATAAGAACATTAGGGAATAATGTTCTAACAATGTTAGCATTAAACATTTTTAGAATGTTTTTAAAGAATGTTATTAGAACTTTTAAGAGAACATTCTCGGAACAAAAAGAAAACTACCCGCTGAAAATGTTATAAGAACATTAGGGAATAATGTTCTAACAATGTTAGCATTAAACATTTTTAGAATGTTTTTAAAGAATGTTATTAGAACTTTTAGGAGAACATTCTGGGAACAAAAAGAAAACTACCCGCTGAAAACATTATTAGAACAATGCATGGTAATGTTCTCAGAACATTTTTAGAACAAAAAAATTCTAGCTGGGGCACCAATCTCATTGGTCGGATAGTTTTTGACGCGGCGTGTCAAACCAAAAAAACAAACCCGAGGCGTTTGCTTTTACCAAGGGGGTAATCCATCGACCGGAAGTTGAAGCCGGCCGGGTGCCGCCATGTTGTAGCAGAACTTCACTTGCGTTAGCATTTCCATTGACTCCCATTCATTTTGGCGTCACTTTGACAGCGAATAACTTTACATCTGAGGCGTTTAAAGACTCCATTTGTCCATTATTTATTTCTAAAGAAACACGACAATGTATAAAGGGCTCCATTACCTTCTATGTTACATTATGGCCCCGTAGAAACAGATTTAGTAAAAATAGGCTAACGATTGCGTCATAACCACTCGACTCTCTGTCGCGCTGTACAGAAGTTACCGTACAGACAGGAGGAGAAGCTCGCAGGCAATCGGGGGGACGTCCCGTCAAGGGAGAAGCCCATAGATAATGAGTCCATAAAAGCAACGGAATACTTACTCCTGCTCTCACGCCAAAGAACTCTTTGCTCAAGTTCCCCGTCTCTGCAAGATTAACGTTGGCAATTTTCACGCACAGCTACTAGAAGATTAACGTCTGTCAGACAGGTTGCTCACGTCATCAAGCTTAGTTTGAGTCGGTTTGAGTCTGCGCGTCAGGAACGGAAGTGCTCAAAAATCGCTAAAAATGGGCTTCAACTGTCTCAACTGAGTTCCAATGAGATGGCTCTGTCCACGTCTTATACTGTCTGGTTTTTACGCGTGGCGTTTTCGTGTCGGTGTGCACACTCACATAGGCGCCCTTTGTTTAGTCACGAGGCGTTAAACGTCGGCGAATATCGCGCGCGAAATTCGTCCCGGTGTGAACAGGCCTTTACTCGTCGTAATTACATTTTTACTAGTAAGAATTCGATTAGAGAACTCTACAATTCAATTATGACTAGTAACAATTACAATTAGAGTTTTTTTTTTTTTGATTTGATTTATTCGACAGTAAAAAAATAACAATAAATGCATAACAAGATGCCATTACAATGACACTACACATTTATCAGAGCTGTCAAGGATAGCACAAGAAAGTTACAAAACTTATTTCCATTGTGGTCCTCGTTGTAGTCCGATAAAGATGGCAAGCAAGCCCCAGATGACAATAGAGCACCTTGTACACTCAAACACACAAATACATACACATCAGTAACAAATATTCCTTAAGACTACATAAAAACTAAATCTGATTAGCTTTTAGCAACCATTCACCACATGCTTGCTTAAAGCAGCGATCTGACTGGCTTAACTTAATCTCAACTGGGAGTTTGTTCCATTCAATTGCTGCCATGTACAAAAAGGTGTTTTGCCCAGAACAACTCTTAAATCTACAAGGTACTATGTCTGTGGCACTGCTTCTAGTTGAGTAGCTATGAGAGTTCCTAATAAACTTAAAATAATCTTTAAAATACCTTGGCTCATTCCTATGCAAAATCTTTCTTGTTAATCTCAGTTCCAGAGAGCTCTCTGATTGTATTTTCACTAGTAAGAATTGCATTAAAGAGCTCTCTAATTGTAATTGCTACTAGTAAAAATGTAATTACGACGAGTAAGGCTGGATGTAAAACGGCTTGCCATAATACACAGTCTATAACCATTGCACTCTATAGCCTACTGGTGCAAAAACATTTGAAACTGCACAATACCAATATTAATGATTTCTTGTGAATATGTTGCATTTCTTGCATTGACGTGTTGATTTTTTACGTTAAACATTAACCCTTTATTTTTAAGTAATTGTGTATTCAGACTGCAGTGCAAACGCGCGCGTGTGTGTTTGCGTGTGCATGTGTGTGTGCATTACCTGTTTGAAATGCCTTCATCCTCATAAATGAGTTTGTCACAGGAATGCTTCACAGCTTCACATGATGATGATTTATTACAAGTTGGTCTGCAGCAGTTCTCAAACTATATTATTTATTGTTATAATTTACAGTATTACAAAACATCACAGATTCATTGTTAAACTGTTTCCGTTTTTCCTTCAGCCATCCCTCTACTCGTTCACATTAAGTCAATCAAAATGTACAAAAAGTGGAACCGTTCATCGTTAGAACTGATAATAGCCAGTGTGAGGAGAACTCGTTTGCAGCAGCGCCATCTAATGGATAGATATCATACAGTTCCTCCAGAAATATTACAGTTCTGTAATAATCATACAGTTCTAAACAACAACAACAACAACAATCCTTCCTGACAGTTCAATACAACTTCAGCTTAACAGTCGAGAACTTACAATGGATGTAAATAAAGGAATCATTCTGCAGGTTTTAATATGAAATGTGATTCTTGTATTTTTGTTAAAGCACTTACATTAATTATTCCCTAAAAATATGCACTATTTGAGCTGTGTAATGTCTAAATCATCATTATTGAGTTCAGACTACTATTTAAGCGAGATGAACTTCTAGTGATACTGATAAAATCCCTGTGTATATTTTTCTTGATGTATTAAAAGTGCTTTTTCTTGTGTCTTGTGTGTAAAGTTGACAGGGTTTCCGAGCGTTATCATCACACACGGCTCATGTCAGCTCATGTCCAATGTTCAGGTGTTTGGGTTGTACACACGTGTGCATTTTAAAGTGTCTTGTGTTTGCCGGTTCTCAGCCAATCTGGAGATGTTTGATCTTCTCATCCTTCCCTCGGTTCATTTTGACCCGAAACTAATTTAAAAAAAATGTTTGACCCCCATAGAAATGAATAAAATGCGAGGAATGCTTCAGTAAACATAGAAAATCCTAAAAATTCTAACTAAAAATGCTAAAACTTTACCAAAAAATAATTTTATAATGTCTACACGTGTATCTAAATGCATACTGAACTAACTGACTTTAGGACCCAGCGGAACATTTGCTCCATATAGAGATATAAGTCTTGAAATATCATGTTATATATCATGTTTCCACAAGAGGTCGGCAATGTAAGATATTTTGAGCTGAATTAAAAGGTTTATGCGTGAAATATGCATACGAAATATATGAGTTATTTTGAATTTAAGTTTAAAGCATTTGAGGAATGTGCTTAAATTACTATTTATTTATTATTTATTCATCAAATCTAGTAATTTAAAGGTAAATAAAATAAAATAAAATAAATATCCCCCCAAAAAATTGCATTAAAAAATAGAAAAAATATTATCAAAATAAAATAATATAAGCTTTCTAAAAAAAAAAAAAAAAAAAAAAAAAAAAAGAAGTATAATTTAAGGGCTTCGGGTCATTTTGACCCGCGAGGGAAAGATGTGTTATAAAGTGCACGGGAAGTACGAGGGTCGCGTGTGTTTGGACGAGAGGGTTAGGACAGGGTTAATGATGCAAGTGGCCGGTTCTGTGTGCGACCCTGAACCTCTGCGGCCCGACGTGAACCGCTCTCTTCCTCATCCTCCTCTTCCTCAGCACAGAGATGATGATGAGCGCGCTGAGCATCGACACGCCGACGGACACACACGCGCTGAAGAACAGCAGCGGTTTGTTCTCTGCGATGTGTGTGCAGAGTTCACAGGTCGTCTGGGTGTCCGTGACCTGGCAGGTGAAAGGTTGGAGGTCAGCGGCGGACGGAAAGCCGCGGCGGGTGATGATGTCACGGTAAAGGCCGACGGACGCTTTGGGTCGAGAGTGGTGAGCGGCGGAGGTGAAGAGACCGAACTGATGATCGTGATGATCCTGGAGCTTCCAGATATAAAAGCCTTGTAGATTGACCCCGTCCAACTCACGGGCTGAGAGAGAGAGAGAGAGAGATAAAGAGAGAGATAAAGAGAGAGAGAGAGAGAGGGGGGAGGGGGGGGGGGAGATGGGGGGGGGGGGAGAGGGGGGGGGGAGGTTAGTAGACACTAGTACTAGAGCTCATATTGCTATGCAACAAAATACAGTTTTCATGCAACTGAGTTAAAGCTGCAGTCCGTATCTTTCCCTCTTTGTCGCCATCTCTCTGTTCGAAATCTGTAACTGCAGTGATTCGTGGAATTATCATCTTTACGTGGGTTGTAAATCGGCATGAAACAGCGCGGATGAACACAGTGCTTTGAGGCGAGTGGAGCTGTCAGTCACCGCGCTGTGTGGATACTGGCATACAGAATCACAGATTCACTTTTTGAAAGTTTGACCAACATAAGAATTTTCATTAGAAAATGTCTTCTGAACAAGTAACATCCATTTTTGTTCTGACCAACTAAGGGGGAAAAAGCCTTCGACATGATAAGCTTCGTTAGATTTAATCAACGCGATTTACAGCAACCGTGCAAATTATAGCCTACTTTGTTCTCAAATTGTTCATGTTAACAACATCACATCAGCATAGCGTGACTACTGTTAAATTTAATGTGTTTTATGGTTACCTGTGTAGTTCAGAATTCATATTCTCCATAATAGCAAAACGAGAAAGGCACAACAAAGGAAACTCCATAACTGTGTGAATTAAGAAAACGTACTGTTACACGATTGAACTATTGAAATGTCTTGTTCAGCAGGAAAAAGCCGTCTCTTCTTCCGTTTCGAACCCCTTCAAAACACGGAGTTCACGCACTTTTCAAAAGCCCCGCCGATGTTTAAATCCTTGTGTTCGCATGAGACGGTTTCTTTCTCTTTCTCTAGCCACCTTAAAGGAACACTCCGACTTTTTGGGACTTTAGCCTATTCACCTTATCCCCCAGAGTTAGATAAGTCCATACATACCTTTTTCATCTCTGTGCGTGCTGTAACTCTATCTGACGCACCCACCGCTAGCCTAGCTTAGCACAAAGACTGGATGTAAATGGTTGCAGCTAGCATACTAATCCAAATAAGTGACAAAATAGCGCAAACATTTTCCTATTTACATGTTGTGATTTGTATAGTCACAGAGTGTACAAAAAACAAAGTCACATGAGACACAGACATATTTTAACAGTATAAATACTGGGAACTATATTCTCTGAAGGCGAAGCACTGCTACTTGGGCGGAGTGATAACCGCAGCACCTGAGACGTACCGTACCCAAACTCTGAACGAACTCTCTGCTCCTCACCACGGCGCGTCTCAGGTGCTGCGGTTATCACTCCGCCCAAGTAGCAGTGCTTCGCCTTCAGAGAATATAGTTCCCAGTATTTATACTGTTAAAATATGTCTGTGTCTCATGTGACTTTGTTTTTTGTACACTCTGTGACTATACAAATCACAACATGTAAATAGGAAAATGTTTGCGTTATTTTGTCACTTATTTGGATTAGTATGCTAGCTGCAACCATTTACATCCAGTCTTTGTGCTAAGCTAGGCTAGCGGTGGGTGCGTCAAACAGACTTATAGCACGCACGGAGATGAAAAAGGTATGTATGGACTTATCTAACTCTGGGGGATACGGTGGTGAATAGGCTAAAGTCCCAAAAAGTCGGAGTGTTCCTTTAAATCCGAAGTACGAAGTCTTTTGGGTTTTATAACTGCTGAATCTCCAGTTGACACTGATGATTGTTGTTTGGATCTTTCTGGATGCCATAAGTTTAATTATGTAAAGTGCTGCGAGAAAAGCCTATACATCTAAACATCTCGTCACGCGCAGTATAGCCGGCTAGCCGAAACTCCTTCTTTATGTGTACGGGTGTGACGTCATGACGCGAAGACATGCTCGAATTTCCCGCGGAAACCCACCAGTACCACTGGAATTAAAATCATTATTACAAGCTAACCGTTTTGAATCTAGCTATGGCAAGCAGATAGTTTTGACCACTGGCAGAATACGGATTTTTTAATATAATTATTTTGGATTATTTTTAACTTAAAAAAGCAGATATTATTTACAATATATTTAAATAAGTTCATATTTAAATAATTTATCAATGCATTCACAATTCTATATTTATGATTTAGTTCATGGTTCTCTGATTTCAGTTAATGGTCACGTGACATGCAGGTAATCAAAATAAAAAAAATTAGGACGTTTTTTATCTTGAATTTTTCTATTAAAAAATTTGTATTTTATTTTTGTAACGAGGTCAGTTGTTGTGGGAAGGAGGCGGCGGGAACCAGCGAACTTTCAAACACTTTAATAATCATAAAATAAACAAACAACAAAGTAAAAGTAAAGACAGCCGCCCCTTACAGACGACTGCGGTCACATATAATAAACCATAAACACAACACAACATAAGTGCAGGCCTGGTCCTCTCTCTCTCTCCACTGTCGTCGCCGCTGGTCGAGATGCGGGACCGGTGCGTCGCGCACGAGTCGCTCATCCTCGATCACGCCACCGGCCTCGTCATGCTCGCCACCATTTTAGTTTTTATTTACCATTTTATGAATTATCAGCCAGGGTTCGTGAACAGCACTGTGGGAAACCCAGATACAACACACACAGCACTGTTTCTCAAATATGTACACAGGTAAAAACAGGACACACTGTTCACAGATTAATCACATAGGCTACTCTGTCAGGACACACACACACACACACACACACACACACACACACACACGAGAGGAAGCCACTGTGACTCACATCCGCACAAACACTGTAAAAAAACCCTCGTTGGGCTCAAGGATCATATCTCCTCCTGATGTCCCTGTGTGTCACTCCATCTCAAAGGTCACTCATAAACAGCACGATGACCTTTGACCCTATGATGTCCATGTGACCCTGTGTGTCACTCCATCTCAAAGGTCACTCATAAACAGCACGATGACCTTTGACCCCATGATGTCCATGTGACCCTGTGTGTCACACCATCTCAAAGGTCACTCATAAACAGCACGATGACCTTTGACCCCATGATGTCGAACCTCAGAGGAAGCGGCTGATTACGCTGTCCTTGTGTTAGAACAGATAACACTACATAACACACACACTTTAGCTCTAGCATTCTGCAATACGGCTGATCTCTCATGTTGTTATTATAATAGGAACATGTTTCATAATCACAGCTCATTAGTGATGTTTGCTGAGGCAAGTATCGCTATTTCTATTGCTACACTTCATATTATCGTAATAGCCAAATAATCAGACTTCCTTTTCTTAAAAATCAAAAGTATTGTTAATTTTTTTTTAAAAACTTTCAAAACATGTATTGTTTCTTGTTTTTGAAATTATGAAATATATTACATTTATGATTTAGTTGATATTTAAATAATTTAACAACACATTTGCATGTTCATGGTTCCCTGATTCTGGTTAATGGTCATGTGACATGCAGTTAAACAAATACAAATTTTAGAAAGTTTTTTATTTAGATTATTTTTATATATATTTTATATTTTATGAATTATTAGCCAGGGTTTAAGGAATTAAATATATTTTTTAAATGCTTAATATACATGAATTGGATAAATAATAATGGAACCAAGCGAATGCTAAAAGTGGACGGTCGCTGTTGTGCTTTATATGTGACATGCAAAAAAAGTATTAAAATTAAACTATTGAAATAATAAGATCAATTAATGATAAAATGAAATATTAAAAGAAAAGAAAAATAAATAATAATAAAAAATAATGATAAAAGAAAAATAAACGTAAATAAATAAAATAATATTAAAATAAAATAATCAAATAAAAACAATAAAAAAATAAAAATAATGATAAAATAAACTAAAACAAATAAAAAATTAAATAAAAATAAAATAAAGATAATGATAAAATAAAATTGATAAAATAAACTATAAAAATAATGATAAAATAAAATAATAAACGTAACTAAAATAAAAATAAAAAATAAAATAAAATGAAAAAATAGTACTAAAAAAATAATAATAAAATAAAAATAATGATAAAATAAAACAATATTTTCTCACCTTTCAGCGCCTCCTGCAGGTAGTCCCTGATATAGCGCTGTCTCAGCTGGTCATTATGGGATGCTTGATCATCCACCCCTGACGCTGTGATGATGATGGGCAGGCCGTCGCCATAGCGATCCTTCACCCACCCCAGCACCCTGCGGAGACCCCAGGGCACGAGCGCCTGTCCCAGGTGTGACGCCGGCCAGGTGTCGTCGGTCATCAGCGAGTAGCCGTGGTCCTGGTTCGCCGGTTTGGGTGGGTTTGGGTTTCGTGGTGAAGGTTTGTGCAACGGTGACACCAGACGTGTCGTGAAGTGATTCAGAGCGATGAAATCCAGCGTCCCTTTAAGCTCCTCCCTCTCGTCATCGGTGAAGCCAATCAGAGTGTTGCCACGCCCCTCAAACACGGGGTCGAGAAAACGGCCCAGTTCGAACGACAAAAAATCCTGCCGTGCAGCTTCATGCGATTCTACGAACGGATTGGCCGGTTCGGCCCAATCAGCATGAAGCGCGAAACTAACCGTCGCCCCCTGCTGGCGGCGAAACCGCGTATCGTAAACGCGCCATGCTTTAGCATGCGCTAGTAGCAAGTGACGCGCTACCACCCGCCTGTCCTCCGCCGTCCCGTCGTACGCTTCCACTAACCGGTTCGGCTCATTAATAGTGATCCACGTCTGTACAAACCCACCGAATTCCTGGTAACAGAACGTAGCGTAGTTAGCGAAGGCCTCGACGGCGCTGTGGTTCCTCCATCCGCCGTTAGCATGTAGCGGTTCAGGCATTCCCAGCGATTGCGACCGGTAGCTGGGATGATACAGGGTCACGACCGGCTGGATTCCTCTACGGACGAGCTCGCTCAACACACACCTGTAGAACCGAACCTTCTCCGGGTCCACAGACGACGGGTCGGCGCTGGGCATGAGCTGGGTCCAGTCCAGGGCGAACCGGTAGTGGGACGACCCCGTGACCCCGAGGAGAACCAGGTGGCGCTGGATGTAGATGAAGTCGGTGCACTGGGCGGCCCGGTTGCGAAGCTCGATCCCCGTCACGGGTTTGAGAGCGCTGTCGCCGGAGTAGTTCCAGCGGTACAGGTGCGGATCCGTGAACTGGGGCGAGAACGGGTGCAGGTGAACCTGGGAGAACACATTAATACCAAACATTCACAAATAATATACATTGTATTAGTGTTGCACGGTGCACCGATACTTCAAAAGTATCGCGATACTCGGAAATTAAAAACTTCACGATACCTAAATTTATTAGTATCGATACTTCTAAGAATGACCGCGTTCCAGATTTGTAAGAGAGTATTGCATGTTGGTGTGTGCAACGCACGCTTCCAGTGCCTCCCTATGGACGTCTGTGTTTTTCTCCTCATGCGCGTGTGACAGGGCGCGTGAACTGAACGAGCAGAGAGAGAGAGAGAGAGAGAGAGAGAGAGTGAGCGAGCCCCGGTCGCGCGCGCGAACTCTCTCTCTCTCTGCGGAGCCAGGCGAAAGTATAAACAAGGCTTCACCGTCTCAAAACTAAGCGCTGTCTTGCTCTCTCTCTCTCCCTCGCACATATTAATCAAAATAATTCGACACGATGGTAAGGTCGGGAGACTAAAGTTTCATGTGGAGCATTCGGAGTTTTTTATCTTTTTTTTTCTGAATTACCGCTGGGTGTAAATTGTGGTAAAATACGTTGCCTTATCTTCTCTGAATCGTTCCGCACATTCAGCTGACATAAACCACACTTTAAATAAACGAAAAAAACTATCCAGTCATAAAATGTTTTCTATGATGACAGTGGGATGTAACCGCCTGGATAATCACACAACGCGCACACGTCCGATAATGACACGTCCAATTCGCGAACTAATGACTCATTTGAACCGATTCGTTTTAATGAATGGTTAAAACAACTGATCTGTCTGAATCGGTGTATAACTAATCGTTAACACTTTGTAATAAGGTTTCATTTATTACATAAATTACATAAAACAAATAAAAACACTTGTTTTTTCCCCCGAAAAAGCATATGACTACTTTTTTCCACACAATGCTATCATGAATCGATAAGAGAATCGTTAAAGAATCGGATCGATAAGCAGAATCTTCAGTGGCATTGATATTGATAAAATCTTATGTTTCTTATGATAACTGAGATAATGCTGCTAAATTTATTTATTTTTTTACCTTGAATGTCATTGCTCTAATTTATTTTTTATATTTTTCATATTTCATATTTTGTTCAAATGGTTATTATAGCCTATCTGCTGTTCAAATGTTCATTTATTAGTGTGTTATGATTGGAATGTTGTCCCAGTTTTAAAATAAAGCACAGCAATGATATTTGAGAAAGTTTCTCCCTTTTCAGGAAAAGTATCGAAAAAGTATCGAAATCGCAATTCTTGACTTGGTATCGGTATCGAAACAATAATTTTGGTATCGTGACAACACTACATTGTATACATACAACTGCATACAGTAGAGCGCTGGCGCTTGGGTCAAGCTCATGGGTTCGACTCCCAGAGAAAGCAAGAACTGATAAGAAAGTAAATGTGTGCCTTGAAATGCAATGTAAGTCGATTTGGATAAAAGCGTCTGCCAAATGCATAAATGTAAATGTAAATAATCCAAGGGATCTTCCCAAAATTTCATATCACGATCTTATAACACCATCTTCCCAATTTTGAGATCGGGAATATCCAGACTGGAACAAGCCTAAGGATTTCTCTATATGCACAATTTAAAACAGTATTGCATTAAGCATTCAGTTATCAAAATAGTCATTAAACCCGGAGTTAAACTTTAAAACACTGTACAGGTGAAACTCGGAAATGAGAATATGGTTAATTTATTTCAGTAATTCAACTTAAAAGCTGAAACTAATATATTATATAGACTCATTACATGCAAAGTGAGATATTTCAAGCCTTTATTTGTTATAATTGTGATGATTATGGCTTACAGATATGAAAACCTTTTCACAATATTCTAATTTTGACTTTGGGGTTTTCATAAGCTGTAATCCATAATCATCACAATTACAACACATAAAGGCTTGAAATATCTCACTTTGCATGTAATGAGTCTATATAATATATTAGTTTCAGCTTTTAAGTTGAATTACTGAAATAAATGAACTTTTGCACCATATTCAGATTTTTCGAGTTTCACCTGTACTCACCAAGACGGACATTTTGACAAAATAAAGAGTTTTTAAAATGTTAAATAAATGCACAATCACCTGTAATATTGATTCCGACACACCGAACTGGAAGTCGCAGGGGAATCGGCCCTCGGTGTGAGGCGGGCTGTCGGCCGGGAGCCCGTTGTCCCGGATCAGTCGCCGGTAGAAGTGAGCGCTGGTCTTCGGGATCCTGTGGCGCTCGGGTTGACTGAAGTCGATGTAGAACAGTCCCCTCCTCATGCCGTATCCGTGATTCCACTCGAACCCGTCCACCAGACTCCAGGCTGTGTATCCGAACACACTCACTCCGTCCACGGACACGGCTGAGGGAACACACGCAAACACGTCGCCTTTCGTATGTCACACCGGGGAAACTCGAACAATTACAATATCGTAAGTTTGTGTATTTCAGTCAATCAAATTAAAAGGTGAAACTAATATATTACATAGACTCATTACATGCAAAGTGAGATATTTCAAGCCTTTATTTGTTATAATTTTGATGATTTTACAGCTTATGAAAACCCCAAAGTCAAAATTAGAATATTGTGAAAAGGTTTTCATAAGCTGTAATCCATAATCATCACAATTATAACTAATAAAGGCTTGAAATATCTCACTTTGCATGTAATGAGTCTATATAATATATTAGTTTCAGCTTTTAAGTTGAATTACTTAAATAAATGAACTTTTGCACGATATTCTAATTTTTCCAGTTTCACCTGTATATGTCAATGTCACTTTTATTATTTGTATTGCACTATTAAAACAACACGTTGACCAATGTGCTTTACATCATCTCAGAAAAATAGACAAAATAGTACAATAGAATAAAAATTATAAAAATTATCATGAAATGGAAGAATAGGCCATGGCAAAGAAATGTCTTGAGTTGAACTTTAAAAACATGTAGAGAGTCAGCGTCTCTAACATGCAATGGTAAGCTATCCCAAAGTCGTGGCCATAATCATTAAAATTATAACTTTTTTACGATATTAATTTTTCCAGTTTCACCTGTATGAGTCAATGTCACTTTTATTAGTATAGCACTATTAGTACAGCTTTAAAAATAACTAAATAAAAATAACTTAGAAACTGATGAAAAATATTAATTATGTTTATATTATTTTGCTACAATTTTTATTTTTATTTTCTAAAATGGCGCTGCTACCCCAAACGCACGATCCCCTTTCTGGCTTAACTTGGTCCTTGAAATTATAAGCAAATTTTGAGTTGTTAATCTCAAGGTTGTTCCTGTCATATACAAGTATGTCATATTCAGCCTTTTTCATTGTCACAATCTTACAGTGCTGAGTATATAAAGATTAGATAACGCATATGTTTTAATCATTACCCGGTGTGTTATGGAGAGATATTGTGATTCATTAGTAAATTTAGCAGATTTAAATTTCAAGATTCATAAAACAACATTAATGAACAAATGAGGATTTATCATCTAGAAAAAGTGCACTGATATATTTCTTCTATATACTATGAATACAATTTATAAAAACTAAATGAAAAAAATAAAGGAAATGTATGTATTTTTTAATAATGTATAAATAATTAATGTAAAATAAACATATTTAGAAATAAAATAATTTATAAATATATACATATATACTTTTTATTTATGCATTTATTAAATATAATTAAATAAATTTTGTTTATTTATGATAAATAAATACATTTAATTATAACTAAAATACTTTTTATGTATGTATATATTATAAGTAAATGTAATATATATAAATAAATAGTTTGTATGTATTTGTATTTATAATTTTTTTATTAATAAATATTTAATTAAAAAAGGGAATGTAAAACAAACATTTAGAAAAAAATAAATTTATACTTATGTATTTATTAAGAATAAGTAAATGCAGCTTATTTATTATAAAATAAATAATTATTTAGAAACAAATAAATGTGTGTTTTATGCGTTTACACTGATTAAATTAATGAAATGTTTTTTTGCAAATCCCAAATGAAATTTAATTTTACAATTTGACATGAGATGCATTTGCGACGCATGTCAATACCAGGTGTGAATAGGGTTGAAAACACACACACACACACACACACACCCACACACACACACACACACACACACACACACCTTGCATGACTTGAATGATGAACATCTTCATCATATAAATGGCCACCGTGTCCTCGACTCCGACAGAAGCGTCCGAGAACCACCCGCTCTCGGCCACCAGCACCTGCGGGTCACCGTACATGAGCCGCACCCACACCAGAACACTCCTCAGGTCAAGGGTCACCGTCTGCCCGAACCGGGCCAGTCCGCGGTCCACCCGCAGGGTCTCCGACCCGAAGGCCAGAGAGAAGAAGTCAGCGGTTCCCTTCACTGAGAGCTTCTGTTGTGGAGTGAACTCTGGGATCACGCCGCGGTTCGAGACCTTCAGGGACTCTGGGTAATCTCCACTTCCATATATGGGCTCTGCGAACCAGCCAATCACAGCCTCCATGGACTTCTGACAGAGCTCCAGATTGGCTGGCGAGGCCTTGCCTTCATGAGGCTCCACCCAATGGGAGCCGAGAGTGATGGAGACTTTACCGTTCTGAAGAGGTCTGAAGTGTTGGTCGTAAACGTGCCACGCTTTAGCATGAGCCTGCAGACACACAAGACCATCATCACTACAGATCAGTGAGTGAGTGAGTGAGTGAGTGAGTGAGTGAGTGTGAGTGAGTGAGTGAGTGAGTGAGTGAGTGAGTGAGTGAGTGAGTGAGTGAGTGAGTGAGTGAGTGTGAGTGAGTGAGTGAGAGTGAGTGAGTGAGAGTGAGTGAGTGAGTGAGTGAGTGTGAGTGAGTGAGTGAGTGAGAGTGAGTGAGAGTGAGTGAGTGAGAGTGAGAGTGAGTGAGAGTGAGTGAGTGAGAGTGAGTGAGAGTGAGTGAGAGTGAGTGAGTGAGAGTGAGTGAGAGTGAGTGAGTGTGAGTGAGTGAGTGAGTGAGTGAGTGAGAGTGAGTGAGTGAGTGAG
>NW_026607271.1:572500-590000 GCF_029890125.1 Rhinichthys klamathensis goyatoka | reverse complement strand
CGGAAAATCCCAGTGGAACAGAGTCACCACCGGCTCAACCTGGAGCTCCTTTAACCGGCCGATCAAGCGCCGGTAATGCTCCACTCCGGCCGGGTTGGGATTCTCCGTCGCGTCTCCATTCGGGAAAAGACGAGTCCAGGAGAGAGAAAAGGAGTAGAAGTTCACTCCCAAATCCTGAACTGACTTCAAATCCTCTTCCCATCGGAGATAACTATCACTGGTGCGGGGATGATGTGTGAAACGATCCCACACGGACTCGCCCTTCCCATCCGCATCCCAGGATCCTTCAGTCGGGAACGCCGAGGTCCCGACGCCCCAGAGAAACTCGCTGGGAAACGCTCCCGTCTGCAGGAACGTCTGGTTCAGGGGCTGGAGCCACAGCTGGGACGCTTTATGATCCACACCACACAAAACCAGCGCTGGGATTAAAGAGAGACACACGGATGAGACTCGCAACATCCTGAGCAAACTATCGGAGCATGAATGCAGCCGGAGAACTGAAGAAAAGCATCGTTGGGGAGAGTGAAGGTGAAGCGCATTGAGATCCGTGCGTAAACACCGGAGATCTCGGAGTGCAGGAAGACGGACCTCGGATCAATGATTAACATGAACTCTGATCCTCTCATGACTTACAGCGCCTGAGAGAGAGAGAGAGAGAGAGAGAGAGAGAGAGAGAGAGAGAGAGAGAGAGAGAGAGAGAGAGAGAGAGAGAGAGAGAGAGAGAGAGAAGGATGTTTTATCTGGTGTTGATTTCATTTGGCTTTTACTGAAACGGATGGGTTCCTGTAAACACTGAACACACACTTTTCATTTTCACAAGCCATATCTCAAACTCTTCATTAAGCAAGACTAAACAAGTTTATTAAGCAATAAACAATATTTGCACCTTTTGCATAAACTTCACAAAATTATAGATTGGTTAAAAATTACACTCTAAAAAATGCTGGGTTGTTTCAACCCAAATTTGGGTCAAATATGGACAAACCCAAATGTTGGGTTAAAAATGTAATTAAAAAATGTACAGTTGAAAGTGAAAGTTGAAGTTGGGTTAAAATTTTAAATTACATTTTTAACCCAACATTTGGGTTTGTCCATATTTAACCCAAATTTGGGTTGAAACAACCCAGCATTTTTTAGAGTGTATGCACAATAAAAGTAAATATCAAACAATAAGAAAAATGTATATTTACCTTTATTTTTCTTCGTGTTCTTCACACATCACGTGCCATATTTCATCTCAAACTCTTCATTAACCAAGACTAAAGAACATTTTCAAAAGTGTAAATTTAATTTTAAAGACCAATCTTGCAAGCTTGTTATATATCATGAATCCTAAATGCATGCAATTAAACAATATTTGCACCTTTTGCATAGACTTATTATAAAATAAATATCAAACAATAAAAAAAAGTGATATTTACCTTTATTTTTCTTCGTTTTCTTCACACATCGACTAAAGTTTATAGCCTAAAGGGTAAAATTGTTAGTAATGATGGAAACAGACATAATTTGTGAAAACAATGACACAATAAATATAGAAATAGCTAGATTATTAGTTATCTATTTTATATTATTATAGTTTATCATTTTATATTATTATAGAATCAAAAATGTAATTGAAAATATTGGTCAGGGATGAAGAAAATCATGCAAAGCCTTTGAAAATAAATTATATAATCCAAATCTCGGGTTGAAATATGTTAGTTTTCATAAAAGTGCATGTGCTTTGAAAAACACCCCTAGTTATGAGCATGAGATGTTCGCTAAGAATAACTCTCAATCTCTCCATCATCACGAGCAATGCTTTGATTTCAGCCTGTCACTGAATGAAGAACAGCTTTAATATGAAGAGCTGTGTTACGTCACGTGTCTTCAACACCAGACCGGAAGACGATCAGAACAACAACAGCGCGCGCTGAAGGCCACAGTAAACTGCGCTTTACACGCAGGGTTGAAGATCAAACTCAATTAAAGTCAATGGCAGTTTCAGGACAGGTGACTCTAGTTTTACGAGGGCAGAAACGCCTCGACCTGCGTGTGATTGTGTTTCGAGACACACTCTGATGCCCAAAGGAGCGTTTGATTAGATCAGGTGACTGATAATACAGGATGCTGAAGGAAAACAACAGAGAAAACAACACACACACACAGAAAACATGTCGAGAGATGACTTCCTGCAGCACCCCGACTCAATACAACAGCTCTAGTTATAATAAACATTGGTTAAAATAGTAAATCGTTAAGTTATTTGTTCACGGAGCACAAAAACTATTTCCCATAATTACATATAATTAACGTCAGGAGCACGTCGTCGCCTCGTGCTGTAAAATACTTCAAATCATTTGATAAAAGACGGTCAAATAAAATATTATGGTTCCTTAGTCACACACACACACACTCAGGCTGGATGGTGTTGGTGAATAATTAACACTTAACAGTATTTGCTGAGTCTGAGGTAAATAAAGTGCTTTATATAACTGAACCTCACAGCATTATCAGTCCTCATGACTGCATGCTTCATGTTTGTTCAAAGAGGATTTCTCTTATGATCAGCTTTCTTAAAATATATTTATATTAGTTTTTTTTTTTTTTTTTTTTTTCTTATCACAATAAACAAAGACGTCTGACAAATAGGCTACTGTCACTTTAAGAGCGAATGCACCGATCTAATACACTTATGCTGATACACATGCGTTTACTTTCTCAACTGTTTACTTTCACTTAAAGAGCATATTGCAGGTTAAAAAAAAATCTAAATTAATATATAACCTTGTATGAAAATACCATATGAAAAGGTAATGCAGGATTTAAAATGTTTTAAAACGACATAAGGGCACTAATTTAGTAGATAAAGTGAGCGTTTCTTGGACTGCTCGTAAAAACGGCTTTTTTTTCAACATCGCGTCATTTTACGTCACGCTAGGGAGCCTCAGCCTCGGCTCAGTGCAGAGTAGGCTGGCGTTCAGTGAGAGCGGCCGTGAGTCAGTGTGTTTTCGGTAGTTTTTGTATTTCAATCTATCATCGTCATGGTAAATTATTGTGTTTGTGGAGGTTGCAAAAACTCCGGCCTGTCAGGACATCGAGTCCACAGGTTTCCATAACAAGAAAAAGGACGGTGTTGTAAATCTTTCGTGCCTGGTGCGGTGTGTGCAGGTGAAGAGACGGGATTTCTCTTCCGCATCGGCTTCGAGAACCGCGGTCGTGTGTAGCTTTCACTTCAGATCGTATGTAGCGTTCACTTCAGATCGTGTGTAGCGTTCACTTCAGATCGTGTGTAGCGTTCACTTCAGATCGTATGTAGCGTTCACTTCAGATCGTGTGTAGCTTTCACTTCAGATCGTATGTAGCGTTCACTTCAGATCGTGTGTAGCTTTCACTTCAGATCGTATGTAGCGTTCACTTCAGATCGTGTGTAGCGTTCACTTCAGATCGTATGTAGCGTTCACTTCAGATCGTATGTAGCGTTCACTTCAGATCGTGTGTAGCGTTCACTTCAGATCGTGTGTAGCGTTCACTTCAGATCGTGTGTAGCGTTCACTTCAGATCGTGTGTAGCGTTCACTTCAGATCGTGTGTAGCGTTCACTTCAGATCGTGTGTAGCGTTCACTTCAGATCGTGTGTAGCGTTCACTTCAGATCGGAGGATTATCATCCCGGCGATATGATGGAGTTCAACATGGGATGCCGAAGCAAGAATATTGATCGTCGTATACTGTACCAATGGCATCAAATAGTGTGATATAGGTAGTCATGCCTTAAATAGAGGCAACTTGTAATTGAAAAACAAAATTACTAGGTTGATTAAATATTCAAATCTTTAATTTTCTGTTTATGTTATAACCCAGATGAAAAATATGTTTTAAAAATGTACTTGAGTATGTTTTTAGTAACTTACAATAGAAATATACTCAAGTATAGTTTTTATACATTTAATAGTATACATCTACCCTAAACATACTAATGTCTGCTGGCCTGATATACGATGGTAATAATCTGTACAATATTGTGAGCACAGTGTATATCGTTAGCGAACGTGTATATCTATAAGCACGTCTCTCACCAAGACACCTGTCCTGTTCTCCACTGGTTCTCACACCACAACTCATGGTGTCTCTGACCGTTCTGTCTGACATTAATCCTGGCCTGTCCTGTTCTCTCGGCAGCATAGCAGGCTCATAATTGTATGGCTGTGGTCCGTCATGTAAGTACTTCCTCAGCGTCCGAAATGTCTTTGCGATCCATTGTTTTCCTGTTGTCTGAATCGACCGCTCTCCCGCCGTTACATCACGCCCGCCACGCCCATTTTCAGACGCGGAAGTAAAATTTTCTCACAAAAACGACTCCAGAAGCTTCTGTAGCGTATTTATAAGAATATTTTAAAGAAAATCTAGTTCCTACATTATTTTTCTATACATTGACTCGTTGGGTCCTCTAACCTGCAATATGCCCTTTAAGGCATTACTGACTATATTTACTGGGATATTCGCAATTTTTTTACATCATTTTGTGTGAATTTGTCCGCTCGAGTGCAAGACGTGAAAGAGAGCTCAGTTTAGTGTTTGCGATCGGCTTCAGATGTGTGTGCACAACACAGCGCCTAGGTTCGGGTTACTTGCATTTAGCACTAGGCGAGAGTTAATTTTAGGCTCTGGGCAGAATTATATATCTTTTCTGATATTGAGATATCTCTCATCAATTGCCCACCCTCAAGTTGTTCCGAACTTGTATGAGTAAATGACAGAATTTTTATTTTTGGGTGAACTATCCCTTTAAATCAGCTGAGGAAGCAAACAAATCCTCTGCTGGTCAAATATGGTACTGCAAAAAAAAAAAGACTTTTTGACATTCATATATGTAAACGCCTTCATGCAACACAGAACGTGCACTAGAACAAACTCACTGTGACACGAATGCTTTCTCTGATGGATAAACTTTAAGACGCTTGCCTACAAATTCAAATTATTCCTGCCATATGAAGCTCCATCTGTCAGTCAATAACTGTGACTGTCGGTAAGTGTCTGCCGTTTAGAGAAGTGAAACAGCCGGAAAAGCAGAAGTGCAGCAACATCATTAAAATATGATCAACAGTTTCATAAGATGGTGATCAACCAAGTGTAAGCTAACCTCCACAGCGGACGGGTAAGAGAAATATCATCTATCTATCTATCTATCTATCTATCTATCTATCTATCTATCTATCTATCTATCTATCTATCTATCTATCTATCTATCTATTTTTCTATCTATCTATCTATCTATCTATCTATCTATCTATCTATCTATCTATCTATCTATCTATCTATCTATCTATCTATTTTTCTATCTATCTATCTATCTATCTATCTATCTATCTATCTATCTATCTATCTATCTATCTATCTATCTATCTATCTATCTATCTATCTATCGTTTAAATGTAATTTGTCTCACAGTAAAAGTAGCAGAAACTGCAGAAAAGCCTAATTTTACATTGAAAAAAACTCTTTTTTTTCAGTAAATTAAAAATACTGCTACTATAACCACAATGCAAACTAATGCTAGGGACTTAAGTAAAAGTGAAAACTGTGATAAGTCAATAATGCGGTTGACTTAAAATAGGAAATGAAAATTACATATTTTTCTCCCTCAGATTCACTCGTGTCAGAAAGATGACGGCGTCGGGCTGGTGGTTGGTGTGTGTGTATGTCACGTGTTTCCACCCATCTCTCAATCTGGCCATTAAGAGGATCATAGTGAATTATTCATCTCAAAACCTGTCCTCGGTTCCTCCCGGCCTGAACCCGTCTACAGAAGACCTGGACCTGTCGCTTAACCGCATCCAAATGCTGAGCGGCAAAGACTTCAGCACAACACCACGACTCCATTCCCTCAATCTGTCCTGGAATACGCTGGAAAACATACACGCGGACACATTCAACTCAACACCGGCTTTGGAAATCTTGGACCTGTCGCACAACAAACTCCAGAATCTCTCGGATCAACCGTATCTGTTTAACACGGGAAATCTTCAGTTCTTAGACTTGTCATCCAACATGTTTTCCGTCATGGCACTAGGGAAGGAATTTTCTACCTTGAAACGCCTGCAATGGCTCGGCCTGAGTGCAATATCAATCAGCAACAAAGACTTCACTCACATTGCTAGTCTTACCTTGAAAACGCTCTTTATTAATACCGACAAACTCCAGATGTACGAGGAGAGGAGTTTAATGGATGTGCATGCGGAGAAAGCCATCATCGCCTTTTCCAACAGTAACCACGATATTGCAATCGCTGGTGATGTTCTTGCATCGTTTAGAGAGGTCGAATTCACTAAAGTGGACCGTGAGATGAAGGTTCTCCAGGAGATACGCCGTCGGGGAACGGTACGCACCGTTAGCCTGGAAATCTCCACGGTTGAAACCACATGGGAAGTTCTGACAAGCTGTGTAAACACTATATTTACTTCTGTCATTCAACGGCTTTCCTTTTCTGACCTAACCATGACGAACATGGCAAAGGGCAGCCAAGTGTCCTCAAGCCGCGTACTGGACTCCTTCTCTGCAAGACGAGCGTCCGTAACCCAATTCCTCTTCGACCAAACGATTCTCTACGACTTCTTCATAAACATGCCAGCGAGGAACGTCAGTTTCACCCAAACGCCAATCATCTTTATGACCTGTCCTTGGACTGTTAGCAAGATCGAGGCGTTGGACTTGTCCGATTGCGCTCTTACGGAAAAAATCTTCTCTATTGGTCCGGACAAGGAATGCGATACACTTACAAACCTGGAAAACCTGGTTTTAAGAGGCAACAACCTGAAACATCTCGGACCACTGACCTCAAGAATCAATCTCATGATCTCGCTGAAATACGTCGATCTCAGTCAGAACACGCTTAGCTATTCTCAGGAGCAAGGCAAGTGCGTTTGGCCTCGCAACGTCGTCCACGTGGACTTCTCCTCCAATGGGTTTGACCAGAGCGTCTTCAAGTGTTTGCCCGATTCCATACGCATCTTAAACCTCCGGAATAACCGAGTGACCTTAGTCCCGACAGATGTTCGTGTGTTGGAAAACTTAAGCGTTTTAGACCTCACGGATAACCGCTTGCTCGACCTTCCCACATGTCAAGCATTCCCAAACCTCCACAAGCTCCTGTTAAGGTCAAACTCCCTCCATTCGCCGTTCCCGGACTCCCTCAAGACTTGCCAACATCTTAAAGATCTCGACTTGAGCCGTAACCCCTTCATCTGCACGTGTGCCTTGCGTGAATTCGCGGCTCTTATCAATAACCGAGCGACACACGCCAATAGCGTGACTCTTGGCCACTGGCCGGAAGGATATCAATGCAGTTACCCAGAATCCCGAAGCAACACAATGCTCAAAGACTTCTACCTTCCCGAGATATCCTGCGACGGCTGGATTCTTGCTATTACTATTCTAATCCCGACAATCGCTTTGATAGTTGCCGTCAGCCTTCTTTGCCACCGCCTGGACGTGCCCTGGTACCTCAAGATGATTTGGAAATGGACAAGCGCCAAGAAACACGCAATAACCTCCAGAAAGAAGGCGGAGGATATGAAGGAGTTGCACTTTCATGCGTTCGTATCGTACAGCCAACGAAACGCCGAATGGGTCAAAGCTCAATTTCTCCCCAAGCTGGAAGGCGAGTGTGGGTTGCGAGTGTGTCACCACGAGCGGGACTTCATCCCGGGGAAAACGATCGTTCAGAACATCCTCCGATGCATCGAGCAAAGCAGAAAGTGCGTGTTTGTTCTCTCGTCTCACTTCGTCCAGAGCGAATGGTGCCACTACGAGCTTTACTTCGCCAATCACCAACGGGTAATGCAAGGGATGGATAGCATTATCCTCATTCTGCTCGAACCTCTGCCGTCATATCTCATTCCCTCAAAGTATTACCAGCTCAAGGCCATGATGTCCAGACGCACATATCTCGAGTGGCCGCAAGAAGGAGCCAAGCAGAAGCTGTTTTGGGCAAATCTTAGAGCGTCTCTGCAGGCCAACCTTCCCATTCACTCGGAGAGAGAAGAAGAGTGATCTAACAAATGAATTTCATTGATATTGTCAAGCGGACATTCATTTAGAAACAAGACAATAGTCTAAAATCAAGATACAGTCAAACCTAAATGTATTCAGACCCCTTCAACATTTCTCACATTATCACAGCTTATTCGCTATAGTTTAGAAAATGGCAATAAAATATGACAAGAACTCTTTGACTGGTTTTGTCCGTCCTTCTGTTAGACTCTCACACATGAATTATGTTGAATATCTGTCAGATGTTAAACTTAACTACACAATTAGAGAATACCAGTTTAGCTCGACCAGTGACCAAGCAATGCTTCATGTTGTTCAGTGTGTGTGAAAAGAGCATTAGCAATTACAGAAAACACACTTCAGCAAAACATCATCAGCTCAAAGTGGAGGAATCATGTTTGCTCCCAAATTTTTATACATTTTACTGGTATGAAGAATTATTGGGTGTAATATGTCACAGTGTACTTTATTTTGCTCTCCTCACTTACATAAATGAACTACAGTGTCCTGCACACACTAGTAAGAATATCACAAATTAAATCTGGTTTTTCAATTATTTTTGGTTTGACTGTGTTTCTAACTTTAGTTCACCCATTTACCTGGATACTATGACTTATAGATCTGGTATATGGAGTGGTTTAACAAACTAAATAAATATATAATGGAATTATTAAATAAGCCATTGGATGTTGCAAAAAATATTTAAAGTATGAGCATTCAATTTCTATACTCAAAAACAAAGCAATTATTTAGACCTCGTCCTCTAGACTTTGTGTGAAAGTGAAAATATTAATTTTTAACGTAAATTTCATGTTGTTGTTTCTATTTTCATATATAATGTTGACATTTCTGGTCACGTTTTGTGTTACATTTCATGCCAAATTTGGGAATATATGTATTTATTGCAACATTTCACTATGCATTTAATTAATTTGTGATATATTGATTAGTTTTATATCATCTGCATCAAGGTGTACTTCATATTTCATGATTTTAAGGCATATTTCATGTCCTTTTTCATTTAACATGAAAAGCTAAATTTATTTATAAAGCATATATGTATTTTTGCATAATCACAATTTTGCATTTTAATTTAGTCTGTATAGTCATTACGTACTAGAAAAGTCATGTGCATTAATAAAATCTTAAAAATGAATGGGCATTTTTTTTTATAAGAATATACATTTTACTGATCATGCCAAGCTCTAAAATATTTGATCAGGTGGAATTTTAGAGTACAAAATATTTTTTACCAATCCGTATCTTTAATCCTTTTGCAGTGAATCACAAACAACTGGAGAAGTCATGCAAATCCATTGGTTAAAGTCCCCCTGTGGTGAAAATCCAGCTTTTAATGTTGTTTATGTGTATATGTGGTGTTTTTAATATATAAATCATGTGTAAGTTCATAAGTCGACAGCATTGCTGAGTATTTTCTGCTTAAAACTGCAGTGAACCAAAGACAGTCTCAAAAACACGGTTTGAAATCGCTGGTGTTTCTGACGTCACAAACGACCTTGTAACCAATCAGATCAACGTGTGATCGTCAACCAGTGGATCTCTGAGCTGAGGGAGTGAGTGGAGGCGGGGCTCATTTGCATATTCATAGAAACGCGAATACTAAATGAGGCAAGGGTGTCGAATTACATTCAAAGATATTTTGAAGCCCATTTTAAATGTCATTATTTTGGTGATCAAAGATGAGTTTTAAGGGATAATATGATTGACTACAGGGGGACTTTAAACGAGCGTGACGCTTATAGATTCCTAAATCCGAAATTTGAGAGCCACTGATTTAAAAGCTATTAGAAAGATTAGTGCCTAAGAAACAAAAGACATCGTGAGATTAAATTGTGGACCTTTGGGAAAGACTACATGAATGTCTAGTAATGAATGGCCTGAAACAGGTTAGAGCAGATCATTAATGAAAAATCTCAGTATACAACTAGAGAAACACTGTTTTATTTATCATGAGCTGCCAGCAAACATTATATCGCACAAAACACAGTTCATGAAGTATTGTACAACAATGCAATATAAAAAAACATAAATTTAACAGTACTATCTCCATTTACAGACAGAGAACATGGAAATGCTGAATCTTTTTTATCGTTAATACCTCAAATAAAACACTGGATGTGACTTTAAAGATGTCTTATGTCCTCTTACATTATAAGAATGTGAAGTGACGAAGCAGAACTGATACACACGAGTCGCTCAGGGTAATGACTGGATGAGGATGATCTTTTCATTAATGCAGAAACGATGAAGCACAGTGAACAGGTTTTCTCCACACCGCGACACCTGACGCTCCATCGCCAGCCGGAAATCCTCTTTCACGCCTTTGGTGATTCCTCGAGTTACGGTGTGATGTCTATGAAAACAGACACACGGCATGTGAAGACACACACAGCTGATATGGGTCTCAAAGTACAGAAAGAACTAATGAAACAGCAGTTTCTCCACATTCAGAGCGATAAGAGCTGTGCACAGCTCGTCCAACAACACACTGGACACACACACACACACAAATACTGTGGCAGAAAGTACATATAAGGGTGAACCTCACAAAGAAAGTCTGGCTCATATTCCATGCCAAACAAAACTTCTTTTTGAAGATCGACTAACAATTGTATTGATTACATCGTTACACCAGTAGGTGGCGACAAGTGACTGTTAAAGATGTATTTGTCATTGAATCATTCACTCAGGAGATTTGATAAAAACGCGGATTCGTCTAGGACTGAAACAAGTGAAATATTTGAGTGAGTCATTGAATCATTCACTCAAGATATTCATTCAAAAACGCAGATTTGTCCAGTACTGAAACAAGTGAAATATTTATGAGTGAGTCGTTGAATCATTCACTCAAGAGATTCGTTCAAAAACGCAGATTCATCCAGTACTGAAACAAGTGAAATATTTATGAGTGAGTCATTGAATCATTCACTCAAGAAAATTGTTCAAAAATGCGGATTCATCCAGTACTGAAACAAGTGAAATATTTGAGTGAGTCATTGAATCACTCACTCAGGAGATTCGTTCAAAAACGCGGATTCATCCAGTACTGAAACAAGTGAAATATTTATGAGTGAGTCGTTGAATCATTCACTCAAGAGATTCGTTCAAAAACGCAGATTCATCCAGTACTGAAACAAGTGAAATATTTATTAATGTGAGTCATTGAATCATTCACTCAAGAAAATTGTTCAAAAATGCGGATTCATCCAGTACTGAAACAAGTGAAATATTTGAGTGAGTCATTGAATCACTCACTCAGGAGATTCGTTCAAAAACGCGGATTCATCCAGTACTGAAACAAGTGAAATATTTATGAGTCATTGAATCATTCACTCCAGAGATTCGTTCAAAAACGCGGATTCGTCCAGTACTGAAACAAGTGAAATATTTATGAGTGAGTCATTGAATCATTCACTCAAGAGATTCGTTCAAAAACGCAGATTTGTCCAGTACTGAAACAAGTGAAATATTTATGAGTGAGTCGTTGAATCATTTACTCAAGAGATTCGTTCAAAAACGCAGATTCATCCAGTACTGAAACAAGTGAAATATTTATGAGTCATTGAATCATTCACTCAAGAGATTCGTTCAAAACGAGGATTCGTCCAGTGCTGAAAAAAGGTGAAATATTTATGAGTGAGTCATTGAATCATTCACTCAAGAGATTCGTTTAAAAACGTGGATTCATCCAGTACTGAAACAAGTGAAATATTTGAGTGAGTCATTGAATCATTCACTCAAGAGATTCGTTAAAAAAAACACGGATTCGTCTAGTACTGAAACAAGTGAAATATTTGAGTCATTGAATCATTCCTTCAAACAGATTTTTTAAAATAATTTATTTAGATTAACTAAACATTTTAGATTTTTATTTTGTTAAGTTGCTTAGAATCGTGATCTCAATTTATCCAGAATCGTGCAGCTCTAATTTCACTTGTTTATATAAAAATATCAATTTATATAAAAATATATTTTGCATTTCAATAATGAGAATCAGACTTTTTCCACATTCTGTCAGGAAAATGATGCAAATGGATTGTTTTTCATTATGCATTATTAATTTCTTTCGATCCTCGGGGTGAAATATGACCCAGACGTTTCTTGACATTTCCTGTGAGATTCACTCATAAAATGTAAAACGCTGATATTCAATGAAAACAACAAACACAATGTCGTCAAACAAACAAAAGAACGTTCTTCAAAGACTTCACAGCCATTTGAGTAAAACACAAAGAAAAGGAGCCGTATGAGAACGGGAACAATCTTGCAAAATGAAAATGCTTGAACAGAATGAAAACCCAGTGAAAAGAACGAAAAGGAGAATGTAAACGCATGAGCAGGCTGGGAGGAGTTTGGGGGCGGGGTTTCGATGAAGGGGGCGGGGTACCTGTCAGCCTTCTGAGCCCCTGGAAGCATCAGGGTGTTTAACTCCGCCCCCAGGGCGGGGCTAGGGTTCCTACGGACAGCAAACACCATTTCATCAGCACCTCGAGTGACGGGGCTGAACTCAAACGCACCGCCAGCTCTACCACAGCTTACATTCACACTCCCACAGCCCAACCAGCGCCTCGTCAGGAGATATGACACGCCTCTCTGAAATGCTTGGTTCTGATTGGTCAGTCGCAACATTCCGAGGCCAGTTATTGGCCGGTAATGAACAGCAATGCTTCTTTAATGTTTCTCGTATCCCACCGCAGATGAACACACTCTCTCTCTCTCTCTCTCTCTCGCTCTCTCTCTCTCTCGTTTAATTAAACGCAGCCTCAGTTATCGACTCTATTTACAGTAAAATCAAACCGGCGGACATCAGTATTATTGTAGGCCTACGGTAACAGTGTTGAAGTGTTCGTCTTCTTGCCAGAACGACGATCTGGCAACTTTACACTTAATACATAAATAATGACATGATCAGTAATGAAATATTGATTTGAGAAGAAACTTTTTTTTAAATCGTATACGGTTTTAAAACAGTTTCTCCTTAAATCAATATTTCATTATTGATCATGTCATTATTTATGTGGTGAAAAGCCATTATACGAAAAGTGAGACATTATCGCCTAATATTTTGTTTCTAATGATCTACTGTATTGAAAATAATAATGAAAATGTAAAAAACATTACTTTTTTTAGCTAAAACTCAAATAAAAACAAATAAAATTGTATTATTAAAAATGAATTCATAAAAATATAGACAACGTATAAAAATTAGACAACAAAAACACCCAACAAAATTACAAAAATAATTAGCTTAAAATAACCGAGGGACACTTTTCTTCCAGCCTATTTTAATAATAAATGATAAATGTAATGATAAATCGCTACATTATTCCACATAACAGTACAGTTCTTGCTTCATTTCAAATCGGACATGATTGGTTAAAAAAAAACACTGATTTATCCAGTGAAGTGTTTATGAGCGAGTCATTGAATCATTCACACAAGGGATTCTCTTTTGCTTCATTTCAAATTGGACATGATTGGAAAGTAATACTGTATGATTTATATTTTTAAGTCTTTTATTTCGATTCCCGACCCTAAACAGACCTCAGCTTCATTACAGAGCTTGCGATGCGACACAATATCAGACACAGCCCATAAAACTGATCACAAATGCCTTCAAAAAGCATCTGGAGAGGATAACGAGCCAATCAGAAAGCAGGGTAAGGAAAACTCGCTAATGGTTGTTCATCGTAATCGCAGCCGATTCATTATGTCCAAAACAAAAGGAGAGAGGAAGCAGAAAGGAGGGAGAGACCTCAGATGATCACGGTCATCATTTCCAGTTCTAACGGCTGATGTGTGTGATGTGGGCGGGACTTACTTGATAAGCATCCCCTGATTGGGCAGCAGCTCCAGCTGGACACGCCCACCTTCTGTTGTACGGAGGTAAGCGAACTCTTCTAACATGTCAATATCTAGTAAAGCTGGTCAAGGACAAACATTCTCATGAAAATACATTCGTTCTGAATTATGACTGGAATTATTACTTTAATGATGGATAGACCTTATGTAGCCCCGCCCCTTTTCCGCGCTGAGCTCATTGTCTTTTGACATCCGGTCTGTATTTTCACAGCGATCTTGCGTAGTTATGAATGAACGGCTCGTTTAAAAAATTCCCAAGGTCCAAGGTGTTAAGACATATGCTTTACAATGCTTATCATAAACATTACAATGCTCATGATAACTTTCGTTAGCTCTACAATAAGTAAATCAACTTCACCAGCTAATTACACCTAGACAGCGATGCCATAGAAATATACAGAGCGACCGCAAAAACAATATTCTAAAGATGGCGGCGCCCTCGTTTCTCTGGTGCATAAGGTCTATAGATGCACTTTTATGATGGATAGATGCACTTTTATAATGGACAGATGCACTTTTATGATGGACAGATGCACTTTTATGATGGATGGATGCACTTTTATGATGGATGGATGCACTTTTATGATGGATGGATGCACTTTTATAATGGACAGATGCACTTTTATGATGGACAGATGCACTTTTATGATGGATGGATGCACTTTTATGATGGATGGATGCACTTTTATCATGGATAGATGCACTTTTATGATGGATGGATGCACTTTTATGATGGATGGATGCACTTTTATGATGGATGGATGCACTTTTATCATGGATAAATGCACTTTTATGATGGATGGATGCACTTTTATCATGGATAAATGCACTTTTATGATGGATGGATGCACTTTTATGATGGATGGATGCACTTTTATGATGAATGGATGCACTTTTATGATGGACAGATGCACTTTTATGATGGACAGATGCACTTTTATGATGGATGGATGCACTTTTATGATGGATGGATGCACTTTTATGATGGACAGATGCACTTTTATCATGGATAGATGCACTTTTATGATGGATGGATGCACTTTTATGATGGATGGATGCACTTTTATGATGGATGGATGCACTTTTATCATGGATAGATGCACTTTTATGATGGATGGATGCACTTTTATGATGGATGGATGCACTTTTATGATGGATGGATGCACTTTTATGATGGATGGATGCACTTTTATGATGGATAGATGCACTTTTATGATGGATGGATGCACTTTTATGATGGATGGATGCACTTTTATGATGGATGGATGCACTTTTATGATGGACAGATGCACTTTTATGATGGATAGATGCACTTTTATGATGATAGATGCACTTTTATGATGGATAGATGCACTTTTATGATGGACAGATGCACTTTTATGATGGATGGATGCACTTTTATGATGGACAGATGCACTTTTATGATGGATGGATGCACTTTAATGATGGACAGATGCACTTTTATGATGGATAGATGCACTTTTTTATGATGGATGGATGCATTTTTATGATGGATAGATGCACTTTTATGATGGATAGATGCACTTTTATGATGGATGGATGCACTTTTATGATGGATGGATGCACTTTTATCATGGACAGATGCACTTTTATGATGGATAGATGCACTTTTATGATGGATGGATGCATTTTTATGATGGATGGATGCATTTTTATGATGGATAGATGCACTTTTATGATGGATAGATGCACTTTTATGATGGATAGATGCACTTTTATGATGGATGGATGCACTTTTATGATAGATAGATGCACTTTTATGATGGACAGATGCACCTTTATGATGGATAGATGCACTTTTATGATGGATGGATGCACTTTTATGATGGATAGATGCACTTTTATGATGGATGGATGCACTTTTATGATGGATGGATGCACTTTTATCATGGACAGATGCACTTTTATGATGGATAGATGCACTTTTATGATGGATGGATGCATTTTTATGATGGATAGATGCACTTTTATGATGGATAGATGCACTTTTGTGATGGATAGATGCACTTTTATGATGGATAGATGCACTTTTATGATGGATAGATGCACTTTTATGATAGATAGATACACTTTTATGATGGATGGATGCACTTTTATCATGGACAGATGCACTTTTATGATGGATAGATGCACTTTTATGATGGATAGATGCACTTTTATCATGGACAGATGCACTTTTATGATGGATAGATGCACTTTTATGATGGATGGATGCACTTTTATGATGGATGGATGCACTTTTATCATGGACAGATGCACTTTTATGATGGATAGATGCACTTTTATGATGGATGGATGCATTTTTATGATGGATAGATGCACTTTTATGATGGATAGATGCACTTTTATGATGGATGGATGCACTTTTATCATGGACAGATGCACTTTTATGATGGATAGATGCACTTTTATGATGGATGGATGCATTTTTATGATGGATGGATGCATTTTTATGATGGATAGATGCACTTTTATGATGGATAGATGCACTTTTATGATGGATAGATGCACTTTTATGATGGATGGATGCACTTTTATGATAGATAGATGCACTTTTATGATGGATGGATGCAATTTTATGATGGACAGATGCACCTTTATGATGGATAGATGCACTTTTATGATGGACAGATGCACTTTTATGATGGACAGATGCACTTTTATGATGGACAGATGCACTTTTATGTTTCAAAGGAAGAAAAAGTAATTCACTGCCATTATAAAGCTTGGAAGAGCCAGGACATTTTATAATATAACTCAGATTGTCTTCGTCTGAAAGAAGAATGTCATATACACCTAGGATGACTTCAGGGTGAGTAATTCATGGGCTAATTTGCATTTTTGTGTGAACTTTCCCTTTAAAACGATTGTTTAAACATGAAGGATACTGGTGACATAGTTGAAAAAGTTCTCGTATTGGAAACTGCCCTGCTGACAGATCTTATCCACCGCCTTCAGGAAGAGATTCTCACCCTGTGGCCAATCGTGTTGCAGGAGAACGATCACATGACCAAGAGCGAGGTCATCTCTGTTGTCTGTGAAAGCCCTCAGCTTAAAGAGAGACAAAACACGTTAAGCGTAAACCGAATCTGATTCAAATGTTGAGCTGTGAGGTGAGATGTGCAGATCTGGTACCTTGAAACACGCCAGCATCAGCTGCAGACAGAAGGGCAGGATGGATTTACTGGTGCAGGGGACGAGCCTCAGATCATTACCTGTGGAGAGAGAGGAGTGAGTGAGTGAGTGAGAGAGAGAGTGAGTGAGAGAGTGAGAGAGAGAGTGAGAGAGTGAGTGAGTGAGTGAGTGAGTGAGTGAGTGAGTGAGTGAGTGAGTGAGTGAGTGAGTGAGTGAGTGAGAGAGTGAGGGAGTGAGTGAGGGAGTGAGTGAGTGAGTGAGTGAGTGAGTGAGTGAGTGAGAGAGTGAGGGAGTGAGTGAGGGAGTGAGTGAGTGAGTGAGTGAGAGAGTGAGTGAGTGAGAGAGAGAGAGTGAGTGAGTGAGTGAGAGAGTGAGTGAGAGAGTGAGAGAGAGAGTGAGAGAGTGAGAGAGAGTGAGTGAGTGTGTGTG